>NC_052507.1:47502684-47802684 GCF_014356525.2 Nilaparvata lugens
TAGGTTAGGTTAGGTGGGGAAGTCTGGCGCATTTCATCCCAGGATTGGCAATTTATATCTACTAAGGTTCCATATAAGTAAAATAATTATCTTGAAAAATTATATTGAGAGCTATTTCACTATTTGAAAGTGTAAGCTGCATTAATCAGTTGCTCATGTTGCATCACTTTTGTCGTCTAGATTCAAATTTATAATACTGATAAACTGTTTATAATAATTATCTCAATTCCAAAATATTAATTTGGATGAGCAAGAGTTTGAATCGCCATTGAAAAGTGTCAGTCTATTAAATATTGCGGTTCTGTTTGATAAAAACTCTAATCGATCCCATGTGAAAAATATACATGATAAAAATTATAAAATACAGTCTGTACTGAAATTTTCTTTTCTCATTCTCGAATATTAATTCTGCTATGAATTGACTAACCATAGAAAGTTTGTGTAATTCAAAAGAAAAAAAAAAATTATTGGGATGTCCTATTCCACCCTCTAGGTTTCCTAATAATTGCGAAGTATTGCTACGACGCGGACTAGCTACAGTCGGACATGGGTCGGGTCAGTAGCCGTACTGACAGGTGGAGATACCGGACCTACACTTCTCCCTTTATCCTGATTCTTCACCCTCTGCTTCTTTCGCGAGATTTTCACTTTCAGGGGAAGAGTGTTTGCCCGTGCCGTTGCTGGCCGATTCGGCCCTCGGCCTTTGGAATACAGGGTGGGTGTTAAGGGAGATTAAGATAACCCTGGATTCCATCTCTCTCTGTCTCCACTTGGACTCGATCTTCCACTACTGGATACCTACTCGCTCTATCTCCACTTGGACTCGATCTTCCACTACTGGATACCTACTCGCTCTATCTCCACTTGGACCAGATCTCCCACTACCAGTTCTTCCTCAATCTTCATCTTATTCACCATCAGGATTATTCATCACCGAAACTCCACACATCTACATCTTATGTGTTTAGTGAATTTTTGAACTAGTGCTTGAATAGTGAAGGGAGCCGAACTGTCAAGGCATACTGAATGCACTCGAATCAAGAGACTTTTCATTTAGGTTAAGTTTTATCAGTTCATCCCATTTCCCCCGTCATGTGTCGTTCTGAGGTCGGTTCACGATTGGTCTGCTGCTTCCATGATGCCTCTCACTGACACGTCAGCTCGCTCGCCCTCAAGTAGGTATGATTATTTCAATAATAGTCATAATGACGCAGGTATGTTTCTAGCAAATAAGCTCCACTCTTTCAAAAAACTTTTCAAGGCTGCTCACCTTAACGTACAATCCCTCAGTTGCCACATTGATGAACTCAGAGCAATCTTCCGTTTTCAGGACTTCAATATAATCGGAATTTCCGAATCATTTTTGAAGCCTAGTATTTCATCAAATTTTGTTGCATTGCCTGGATATAATCTTTTCCGGAATGATAGATTAAATAAAGCTTGTGGGGGTGTAGCAATTTATGTGAAAGATGGTATCAAAACAAAAGTTTTAATCACATCTAAACAAGAGTATTGTTCCAGACCAGAGTTTATGCTACTTGAATTATCCTTATCTAGTAATGATAAATTACTCGTTGGTATCTGTTATCGCCCACCAAAAATAGGTCATTTCACAGATTTCGAAAATGCCTTGCTTTCTCTTATGCCTTGTTATAACCGTATACTAGTTATGGGGGATATGAACACCGACTTGAACATGACAAATCGTAACTTTGACTACTTTCAACTGACTACAATTTTCCAATGCCTAAACATGACTATTTTACCCCTCGATCCAACTCATCATACTAATGAATCAGACACACTCATTGACCTTCTCATTGTTAGTGATCCCAATGAGGTTGTTCAAGCAGGCCAAATCTCAGTCCCAGCTATTTCTAGACATGATTTGATCTACTGTGTACTTTCCCATAAGATACCCAAGCCAGAACAGAAAATTATCACTTATAGAGACTTCAAAAACTTTGATGAAGCCGCCTTCCTGACTGATGTGGCTCAGACTCCATGGCATCAAATTGAAGCATTACCCTCAGTTGATGACATGGTCAAGACTTTCGAGAATTGGACTTTGACTTTGTATGACAAACATGCACCTTATGTGACAAGGAGGATTAATAGAAAACGACGAGTACCGTGGATGACTGAAGACATACTTAAGATGATGGGACGTAGAGACAAAGCACATAGAAAATTTAAAAAGACATTTGACTTGGACAGTTTGATAGAGTATAGGAGCCTTAGAAATAGGGTTAAACAGGAATTACGGAACTCAAAGATTAGGTACTTGAATTCGTTTATGACAAACAATAGACAAGACTCTAAATCACTTTGGCAGGGAATAAAAGAATTCGGGCTTGGCAAACAGAAATCGAATCCACAAATTGACTTACCATTGAATAATATAAATGACCATTTCGTTTCACACTCTAACCAACGCGACGAAGTTGTCATTGCTAATCATATAGATGATCTTGAAGAGCAGGTTACAAACTTAGATTTACCAATCACTGATCAATTTCATTTCCATCCAATCTCAGAAGAAGACACTTTCAGAGCAATTCAACGTATTCATAGTAATGCTACGGGTGTAGACAAAATTCCTATTAAATTTATCAAGAAGATGTTATTTGCTGTTTTACCAACCATTACATACATTTTCAACAAGTCACTTGAAGAAGGCATTTTCCCTGAAAACTGGAAGTTTGCTCTGGTTCGCCCTCTAAATAAAGTTCCATCACCCAATAAAGTTGAGGATTTTAGACCAATCAGTATTTTACCTGCATTGTCCAAAGTGCTAGAAAGACTCATTCATGCTCAAGTTGTAAAATTTCTAGACAACAATAGTAAGCTTCATAACTTTCAATCAGGCTTTAGAAAATTCCATTCAACTGAGACAGCTCTGCTTCGTGTCACTGATGATATAAGGTTAGCTATGGACCAAAGAAAATGCACCATCCTCACCCTATTTGATTTTTCTAAAGCATTCGATACTGTTGATCATACAGTCCTTCTGAATAAGTTGGCTATTCTTGGTTTCAGTCACAACTCGTTAGTTTGGTTTAAATCCTATCTATTAGGTAGGAAACAATGTGTATCTGTCGGTGACAAAAAGTCAACTTGGAAAAACGTTATGCATGGAGTACCACAAGGTTCAATTTTAGGCCCTCTCCTCTTCACTTTGTATGCTAATGACCTTTCTTCCATTATCAAATTCTCCAGTTTCCATACTTATGCAGACGACCTTCAAATCTATTTAAGCTGTCCCATAACAAAAATTAATGAAACAGTTGGAATAATGAATCAGGATATCAATTCGATAGTGGAATGGACAAAGAAAAATGGCCTTAAGCTTAATCCCATCAAAACACAACCCATTATAATTGGATATTCTCGTCTTATAAACAATATTGACCTTGAATCGATTCACAAAATTAGTGTAGACAGTAATGACATTCCTTACTGTAGCTCAGTTAAAAATTTAGGCATTATTATGAATAATACTCTTGACTGGTCAGAACAAGTGAACAAAACTTGTAAAAAGGTATTCTCAGCCATGCATGCATTGAAGAAAATGCACGATATCCTCCCTAGAAACATTAAATTATTATTGGTTCAATCTCTCATCTTCCCACATTTAATGTATTGTAATTCTGTTCTTAACGATATGCAAGTCACTCTGAATGATAAACTACAGTGTTGCCAAAATTATTGTCTACGTTTCGTCTACTCTCTCCAACGCCATTATAATAAAACCCTTTCGGCGAGCTAGCTTTGATCATCAGATTAATTCGAAGCACTAGGGCGCCCATCACTAATTCAAATTTAATCACTCACGTGTCGAAAATCTTCTTGTAAGCCGCCGATGTCGATCCAACTCCATGTGGTCCGGGAATATGGTAGCCGGAATCGTCTCCTCCAAGGGGTTATAAGTTTAATTCAAAATGAAAATGACTTCTGCTTCACAATAGCATCACGAAGTCCTTTAAGAAATTTAATAATTTACTTTAACTTTAACTTTTACAAAATCATTAGTAAGGTAATACGCTCTAAAATATTTGGGGTCCTCTTATGGTGGCATTTGGCTGGCGAGTGCTGGTTCTTCTTTTTCAAGTTTTACAGATCCCCTTTCCGACTTTCAAATTAGCATAAAATTTAAATATCTTAGTCCTCCGCCATTAGGTTCAAATAGATCTTACAAAAAATGCCAAAATATTGCTTAGATTGTATGCTTAATAATTTCTTTGCATTCGAGCCATATCGATAACATAGATTATACAAAGTTTTAACACAAAATCTAGTACATTTATATAAATATATAGAAATATTTTTGAATTGGCCTTCAGTTGCCGCCTATTAACTGCCGTTTTACTATTGGTGCATGCAAATTTTATTCGGTATTCATGCGCCTGGTAACTCTTATTTCCTGAATATATTAAATTATTTTTATTTGGTTTTTTATTTATGCTCTTTACATGCTAGCTAACATTCTATACATTAATATTAATTCCATGCTACTTAATAATTAGCCACGTGATCAGGTGTTTTTTCACATTGCACACCATCTGATTGCAATAAAGCTCTGCCAAGGGGTTTTGGTCAGATTCTACGTTTCTCGGTTTGATCGATCTCTAGGTCACCGATCCGTGAATACATGTACCTAACCTCAATCTTCAAATATTTTATATAATAATCTATTTATGAGCAATAAACTTCCTTCAAATCCTTTTTAGGTTCTTGTACCATTTAGCCAGAACAAGCTGATGCTATCTAATCTTAGTTATTATCTATTTGGCGATATTAGCCAGTTACTTTATTTTCAGACCTATTACTGTTTCTGTTAGGGCTTTTTATCTGCCCAGATTTAATATGTTACACGCGCCCCTGGGTTTGAATTCAAAATATTTGAGAATCACAATGTTTTTAATGAAAACCCACCCTTCAATACATCGATATACACTATACTTTATTTATAAATTATACTCTCATACTTCTATCACAGATCGCAGACATATTTGCTGCATCTCCTTTATACCTTTATCAAATACAATAACAAATTCTCCTCCTCAACACACATAAAATATCATAAATATAAACTTCTAAACGCACTCCTCCTGACAACATTTAAAACATAGTAATTTTTAAATTCGCCGCTTGCAGGGCCGCCAACCTAACTACACACATTTCATAATTCTCATAAATGATTCCTTTTAGACAATAATTTCGATTCACAAAACTTCTGGGCTTATATCTTATAGTATTCCTTAGGTCTTAATATAAATAATTTTCTATACATCTGGTACAATACTTTTCTTTTGCTAATGGCTCTTTAGTTTTTTTTTTTTTTTGGTAGCATGTATTCACTTTAGGTCTTTTTCAGGTAACAAACGTGGCATAATTAAAAGTAATAAATATAAAACATATAAATAAATATACCGACATTAATAAATATAATAAATAACAATAATAAATGACTTTTTGGGTACAGTACTTCTTTTTATAAACATATATTCAACAGACGTCACATATTTGATTTAGGTGGCTTTGCTCAGCTGGTCGCTGTTCTACATTTCATACTGCTACATGTTACATCAGAATTTGCTGTCGAATTTCATAACTAACCTAACTGCTCAATTTTTTCTCTTAAAAAGGTAATTAACAAATTTTAATTTTACTATCCCCACTTGTGTCCTTTTTTATCTGATGTATATAATTTAATTACATATTTAAAAGTTATTCTTTTTCTTATTGCAGGCTTCTAACGGCTGGAAGGAATTAAAACATTGGATTGTTGCCACGCGGTCCTATACCAAGATTAAATTTATTAAGGAAGGTTAGTAATCGGTTTGATAATAATGTTTTCCTTGATTTCTTATCATATTATTTCAAATTTGACGATATTGCATGTAAAAATCCCGTGGTTTACTTGCATCTTCTTGCATTCTGTTTGTAGATGTTGTAGGCTGGCTAGGTTATCTGCTGTTGATTTGTGAGGCTGTCCTATTGATAATTTTTTCTTCATAAATTTAAAGCCCTGGTATCTTGTGTATTCTTTCTTCAAATAACTCCTTGTTCCTTTAATAATAATTTCTTTTAATTGATTCAAAGCCTTCCATTTATTTTCTTTCAAGACTATCCACTTAAATTCATTATTAGGCTTCATCATCATAATAAACAATTCAATAATATAACAATTCCAATCAACACTAATAAATTCTTTCAACAATAACATGGTCTTAATTATAGCATCACTTTTCAATATTATCACAGCCATGGTAATCCACACAATACAATAAATCAAAACACTAATTAGTTCTTTAATAATACAATCTTTCCACATATAATAGCCCGGTACTTCCATTTTATTAATATAATTCCTTATATCTTCCACTCTTCCTAGACACTTTCCATTCTTAATTAGTTCCCACAAATAATCCAATTTATTGTCCGCACATGAATCGATAGTAGTCCTTCTAATAGCTTCGGTTCTATCCCATTTATTACGTCCATTTTGCCGGTCACATAGCTGGTTATCTGTTTTAAAGCGTATGTGCCGCGGATGCATGACGTCGGTGGTCTGTTCTCCAAACTGGTCCCGGTCCGGTATCCTCCTCGGGCGTTTAAAACGCGCATGCGGCCTCCATCGGTGCGCGCGGTTCCTCCGTTTCTTCCGCCTCCGGGCCTTGGGATGCATCTTGTACCTTCGGTCATGTAGTCCGTCCTCCTCGTCCTGATGCCGGTCGGGTGTCCTCGGGCGCCTCCGTCTCCGGGCCTTGGTCTGCTGTGGGGTTGATTGATGCGCGGGTGTAGTGGCGGTCTCTTGATGCGCGAGTGTGACGTTCAAGGCGGGTAGTATGGTGACGGTCTCCTCCTGGCGACTGTTTATTTTTAGCAGTGATTCTTCGGTGGCAGGTTGCTCTTCGGTGGGGAACAGGAAACTTAATAGAGGTTGATGCTTGCAGCTGGTTTTTGGTGGTGGTTTATCTTGTATTAACATCTGTTTTTCTAATATTTTCGGTTCTTCTAATAATGTTTTCGGTAAATCACTTCTGAATGTGGTGTATGACGTTGAAATATCTTGATTTTCTTTGTTTGTTTCATTGGAGCTTGTCGGTGTTATATCGGGGGTATCATATAGTCCTGGTTTATTAGCTGTAGTTTTCTGTATATCTGGTGGCGGGTCGTTGGGTGCTGGGTTCCGGGTTTTTTGTTGATTCAATCCTGTTGCATGCGCTATGGTGTAGTTTGTATTTATTTGAAGAGGTGGCGGTTTGTAATTTCTGTTGTAATTGTTTTGTGTGTGATTATTATGTGAGTTTAATCGATCACGGCCATCATAGTGATTCTTACGATTGCTCTGCTGGGCATAGTGGTTGGTTGTGCGATTTTGAAATTTTTCATTATTCCAGTTACCATTTTGCCTGTGCTCATAGCGGCGTTCAAATTGAGGAGCAGATCGGTAGCGATCATATGATACCGGTTCATAATTTTGGCTGTTATACTGATTAAATTTTGAGTTATGTAGATTTGGTGCGTATCTCTGGTCTGAACGGTGGTTTGATATTGCCATTGCAGACTGTATGCCATATAAATGATTTATCAGCTGCTTACAATCAGTAATGGGTTGTGTGGCGAGTGCCATTCTAACTTGATACGGTAGCTTCTTTAAAATAATACTTGCTAATGCCGATTCATTAATGGGCTCGCTCAATTGAGAATTTTTAAACTGTAGGGCCGTGACGAAAGTGGTACATGCACCGTCTAAGTTAGGGTTGAAATCGCATGATATAATGTCCGCTAGCACGTCCAACTGTTTACTTCTGCTCCAATACTGTTCCAGGAAGACAGCGACAAACTCATCCAATGATGTAAATTCATGGGCTCTACTCCGAAAGAACATCAGGGGTTCGCCAATCAATAAATTAGTCAAACGGAGACGCCAAAAATTCCAAGAGGTAGGTGCAAGAGTTTGTACTAATTTTATCTGATCAATGAATGGTTGAGGTTGCAAATGGCGATCAGTATTATCAAATTTTCCCAGTCCTTGTAATATACTATGTACGTTGAGGTTGTCTGTTTGAATCCCTTGAGGTTGTTGTTGAATATGATTTTCCAATGCTATTATTTTTTCCTGTGTTATCTGCCATTGACTATTATGTGTAATTTTATTTGCGTTTATTTCTTGATTTAATTGAGTCAGAGTGGATTTTTGAATTAGTAGAGTTCCATTTAAAGCTTTACAGGTTTCAGTATTTTGATTGATGCTACCTTGCAGTTGGTTCATTTTTGTGGACGTATTAATCTGTTTACTTTGTATTTCTTTAATACTGTTAATATTTTTGTCAACTGTAGTTGTTAAGTTTTGATTGGCAACGGTAATTTGTTTGTGGATTTCTTGGTGGCAATCGGCCTTAATGTTATTGGTTATATCCTGAATGGGTGTAGTGATTTGTATGGTTAGGTTATCTATCCTTTCATTGAGTTCACATGTAACCGTATCCAACCTTTCCGATAATCCTGCCGTAACTTTATCCTGACTTTCTTTTTGTAGGGTTATCATTGCTTTTAATTCTTCCCTATGATTCTCTACTTTAGTTTCAATATTATCCAACCGTTGTTCTACTGATTTTATAGCGCCTGCGGTCTCTTTCATACCCTGTTCCACTGTTTGTTTATTTTCCTCTTTTACTGTAGCAATCTCTTTTTTAATCTCCTGCATCATATTATCCATTGTTTTTTGTAACATAATATTGAAAGTACTGCTAGTTTGTTCCATTATTACCTTTTGAAGCGGATCTAACTCTGTGATTGAAAATATACTTTGTTTGCTCAGGTGTGACTCGGCCTCCGGCGATGCGGGTTCTGCAGGCTGCTCCTCGCCCCCTTCAAAGTTGATCTCTACTATCCGTTGATTCAATGGTGTGTCAGCGGCGTCGATTCGAGTGGATGATAGAGGTTGCAGACCTGGTGGATCGAAGACTATCGACCCGACGCTTCCTGGTTCCCTTTCTCGTGGCGTATTGGCATCTACCGTGGTGGGGTTTGATGTGCTTGGAGTCGACAAAGTGGGATCTGTGCAACCGCCGTACATATATGAAACTTCAGAGTTTGCGGGAGTGTGATTCATTATGTCAAATATGATAAATGCTAATTAAACAGTGATAAGAATGATAAGCGAAAATGCTTAAAAAAGAGACACAAACCGGGACTTACAGTGAACAGTGATGTGTAAAGTGTTTGGATACTCTTACAACAAGGTATTTATACTTAAGTTTTTTATAATGCTCTAGCGCCCCCAATGTTTTGTTTTGATTTATTCTTGGCTAGTTTACAGGCTGTGACTTATTTTCCAACCGGCTTAAACACATAATATATTTTTGACTAGAAAGTAATAGCAGTTTAGGCTTGTAAAATATAATCTCTCTCTATAGACATGTATTTTTTTTACAGTACTAATAATATAAAATTTTCTTTAAAACATATAATTTCTCTTTATTTAAAGCTATTGATTCCCCAAAAAGTAATACAAATTTCCCTTCGCCAGTTTTCCTCACAACTCGTATAAGTTATCTATAATTTTCAATATGGTTATTGACTTAATTTCAAATAATTATTCAATGAGCTTGGCTCTCATCATCAGTCCCACGTTGGTACGGCATGTCTTTATGTCACGTTATTCTTTATATTTAAATAACGATTAGCCTCCTGCTTGGCATCAGTCGGTAAAGCATGAGATTTGATATAATTAGGTCGTGGTTTTCTAATAGTATTCAGTCTTAAAAAATCTTGATAGGCCTAGATATGGGCTTCTCCTATAACTCTTGTAATTCAATAAATAATAAATATATATATAAATATGATACTTATACTATAGTGTTGAGGAATAAAAAATAAATTGCACACCATGAACGTTCATACATATATTACACAAATAATGCAAAAAATAAATCGAGGCAAGAAATATATAAAGAGCGATAAAAAGAATATAATATAAAAATAGAACAATAATTGAAATCAATAAAATATCACAGGCTAACTTTATATTCTAGATTTATGGCACGAATCATTACCATGTGCCTTTATCTTAAAATCATATGCATTCTGTTGCATGTAGCTGCGATATGCACTTGCTAATACTTGTCGACTTGGACAATTCAATTAAAAATGTGTGCTCTAAGATCAGCTTGATAAATTAGCCACTAATAATCCAAATATATATATATATTAAAATCTCTAGTATTTAGTAGATTTATTTGTATCGAATATATATTTTTATCTCAGGGTGCAAGATTCGGCACCTGACGGAATAGGTAGAGCCATTCATCTAGTGAATTAGAACTATAATAAATTATCGCAAATTGTATTGCAAAAAATTAAATATTATATGCATATGTTTTAATAGCCTAGATTTTGTACTTCTTTGATTTAATAGAAATTTCTGAAATATTGATCTATATTTTTCTTTCAAATAAATACCTTTAATACTAATTTTACTTGCGCAAGTATTATTCTTATTAATTTCTCAATTTATAATAAAACCCTTTCGGCGAGCTAGCTTTGATCATCAGATTAATTCGAAGCACTAGGGCGCCCATCACTAATTCAAATTTAATCACTCACGTGTCGAAAATCTTCTTGTAAGCCGCCGATGTCGATCCAACTCCATGTGGTCCGGGAATATGGTAGCCGGAACCGTCTCCTCCAAGGGGTTATAAGTTTAATTCAAAATGAAAATGACTTCTGCTTCACAATAGCATCACGAAGTCCTTTAAGAAATTTAATAATTTACTTTAACTTTAACTTTTACAAAATCATTAGTAAGGTAATACGCTCTAAAATATTTGGGGTCCTCTTATGGTGGCATTTGGCTGGCGAGTGCTGGTTCTTCTTTTTCAAGTTTTACAGATCCTCTTTCCGACTTTCAAATTAGCATAAAATTTAAATATCTTAGTCCTCCGCCATTAGGTTCAAATAGATCTTACAAAAAATGCCAAAATATTGCTTAGATTGTATGATTAATAATTTCTTTGCATTCGAGCCATATCGATAACATAGATTATACAAAGTTTTAACACAAAATCTAGTACATTTATATAAATATATAGAAATATTTTTGAATTGGCCTACAGTTGCCGCCTATTAACTGCCGTTTTACTATTGGTGCATGCAAATTTTATTCGGTATTCATGCGCCTGGTAACTCTTATTTCCTGAATACATTAAATTATTTTTATTTGGTTTTTTATTTATGCTCTTTACATGCTAGCTAATATTCTATACATTAATATTAATTCCATGCTACTTAATAATTAGCCACGTGATCAGGTGTTTTTTCACATTGCACACCATCTGATTGCAATAAAGCTCTGCCAAGGGGTTTTGGTCAGATTCTACGTTTCTCGGTTTGATCGATCTCTAGGTCACCGATCCGTGAATACATGTACCTAACCTCAATCTTCAAATATTTTATATAATAATCTATTTATGAGCAATAAACTTCCTTCAAATCCTTTTTAGGTTCTTGTACCATTTAGCCAGAACAAGCTGATGCTATCTAATCTTAGTTATTATCTATTTGGCGATATTAGCCAGTTACTTTATTTTCAGACCTATTACTGTTTCTGTTAGGGCTTTTTATCTGCCCAGATTTAATATGTTACATCATTTATTCATTTATTCATTTATTCATTTATTCATTATTCATTTATTCATTTATTCATTTATTCATTTATTCATTTATTCATTTATCATTTATTCATTTATTCATTTATTCATTTATTCATTATTCATTTATTCATTTATTCATTTATTCATTTATTCATTTATTCATTCATTCATTTATTCATTTATTCACTACAATATTAAGATAAGTAACATTACACATAATATGCAAGCTCTTTCGAGCATGACTGCATATGGGAGTATCGAATACATAACATTAAAAAATAATGATGAATAATTATGAATATATAATTATAAACAATTTCACATGATACCAAAAGAAAAAATATATATATAGAATTCAACAAGAACTAATTTTAATGTTGGAAATCAGAAAGTTTTCCTCTCTTAAATTCTAAATAACACTAATATTATTAAAGCATTAAGAACATATGGATGGAGTACTCGAAAAATGATCTTAAGTTACAGCAACGGTACAGTAGCTATGAAAGTGAAGTCTATCACACCACATGAGAAACTTTAAACAAAGAAAAAACACAATAGAAATATACTACATAATAATGTTGTACATGCTCGCGACATCTTTTCGGGCATAGCAATTAGATAAATTTTTAATCTATGTTTAAACAGATGTGGTGATCCTATAAGTGATATTTCCCCTTACAGCCTGTTTGAGAATTTACCTTCCAAAAAAAGAAACGACTTGCGGAAAAATGTTGAGTTAGGCCTTGGAATCCTTATTTGTCCAGCTGCACGAGTCAATGACCCTTGCTCAGCAAAATCTATTGTATTGCCTTGATTGCCACTGGTTCAAAAAAATTGTAACAGAACCTTGTAAATAAATAAAGATCGGAGACTTAAGATGTTTAGACCTCTGAACTGGTCAGCACGCTCAGCAGGAGGTTCTCGGAACAATGGAAGCAAGGATCGCTGTAGAGTGATTAGAGGTTTCAAGTGGGTGATGTAGGTGCAACCCCAACATGTTATACCATAAGAAATTCTGGAGTGAGCTAAAGAGAAATATATGTTTTTGAGTAAAGAATTGGGACATAATTCACATATTTCAAGAATTTGAACATTAATATTACTTTCTGGAAAACCTTTTTTCTACAACTGCGTGTAAAGAGAGAATTTACATACTCAATTCTCTTCGTAGAACAGCTTATTTCTGAGGAGAATCTACTTTTTCGCTCGCTAACCATCTGCGCATGCACAGTAAATTTCTTTACGCTCGCTATTCATTCGCGCATGCGCAGAAGAGTTTCTTTACGCTCGCTAATCAGCTGATGATAAGCAGCTCGCCAAAAGACAAACCACTTTCGGTCAGGTCTTAAACTAAAAAGTCAGTAATTGTACCGATTATACAGCCATTATGGATATAATGCTTTGCGTCGTGTGATAACTGTTTTGTGCGAGCAATAAAGTCATGCATTATAACATCTTGCCAACTTGATATTTCATCTTAATTAAAAAACTTGAAAATAATACCAACAAAATAGCAAATATCTTGAAAATATCACCAATAAAAAGGTTTTTTATAGTCTTCTGCACATGCAAGGCAATTTTTTTGCCACAGGCACCAAGCGCAGAAAACTCGTGCATTATGGATATCGATTGAATATCAAGATTATAAAACGTCAGAATAACTCATAATACGCCGTTCCAGAGGTTCCACTGTACTTTCATTTTATTCACATTATTCACATTATTGAAGTTCTTGTTCTTAATTTCATATTTTCCTTTCAAGCTCCTATTTATTGATCTCTTTCAACAATTTGACTCTTATAACCTAAATCGGTAGATGAAAATCTCTTAGTATTTCAGTAATTCCATAATAAGGAAGGGAAGTCCTAATAAAAGTGACAGCAAAACTTATAACATATTTTAATAACGTTAGGATAACCCTCAACTTCAGCTCAAAAATTCATTTCAAATATGTTTGTTTTTTGACTTCATCAAGCTTCAAACATGAACAAGCCATAATTATTTCCTGTTGAGAGAATATACACAATGAACTTCCACTGAAATGAATGCAGCATTCAAGATTAGGCTGTAGTTGAGTAATCACAGACAACAGGAAAACGTCTGCGCGTTCAAGGTAAATTACATTTTGAAAACTAGATGCGAACAAGCGCAAATTTAGCACCGGACAGCGCAGAGAAAAGTAATTAGTGAGAGAACTCAAGGCGGCAGTCCATCAAATGGGCTTCCGTTCTACTTTAACTTTTCCAATTAAGGTCCAGAGCAATGGTGGAACAGAAAATCTGCTTTGCAGGTGATCGCTTTGAGAGCTATAGCATCTAGCAGCGGTGGAAGCAGTGAAAGAGTCGTCGATTGGTAGTCGATGATTGTGTGAAAGGAAATTGTCGCCAGCCTAGGAAGTCGAGCCTATTTGGCGCTCATTCCCTGCAAATTGCACAATCCACGCTGCAAATTGTCTTCTGGTCCTTTGTCTGAACCAATCTGCAAATGAGATTTCGCGCGCTCATGCACTCTCTCACATTTCCTCTCACCCCATCCTAGAAAACCTTTTCCTGAAAATTTCTATCCACTACAGGTTAATGAGATACGGAAAAACTTTTCTCCCTCCTTCGTTTCCTGGCAGGTTAATCGACGCACCTCTCCCCACCCCTATCGCCCAACTCCCACACACCTCAATCCCGCGGGCAGTTCATCTCCAGTGTTATTTATCTCGGCCAAAAAATGAAAGCATTCAAACTCCATTCTCCAACTCAGTCATTTGTTCAGTGAAACAGTGACATTTTCTTGTCTTTTGTGCTGGCTTTCTACCACTGTATGTAACAATGGAACTGTGGAACAGATTAAAATTTACTATTGCTTTTGTTTTCATATTTGTATTGTTTTCTGGTTGTTGTTGTGAGATGGTTTTGTGGATTATCTTTCTATGACGGTGAAAAGTACTGGAGAAATGGTTCACTCTTTGGCTGCTGGAATCTTGTGTATTAAGTCAATTCAAAAGCATGAATGGAATGAATATGTTATGGGATTATGTTCAGATTACCTTCGCTATATTCATGAGGACTATTAACTTCTTGTAAAAACAAAGAAATTTCATCACGAGAATTAATTTTTTTGAGAAGCAGACATTATTCCATGAAGTCCGTAGGCTATGTTTTGAAAGTTTGTAAAATTATTTTTATATTGGTAAGCTGTGCATAGAATAAGTTGTGCATTTAGTAGAATAATTGAAAATATTGTTTCTCTTAGATATATTATATCCCTTTGATGTTTAGAGCAGAAAAATTCCAACTCTAAAAAATGGGGTCTTTGTTTTTGTTAAATTATAAAAATATCGACTTGTCCCTGTACCTGAGACCTGTAACTCTGGTCTTCTTCCCCTCAATGTAGGGGCATTGGAAGTTTTATAATCGTTTGAAGGCGAGTGAGCTTTTTCATTTCAACTATACTTGAAACAAAAGTCTCTAATTGTTAACTAATGTTAACTTAGATCACTTGTATTCATTGGAGAATATTAGAAATCAAAATATTACTTTGGAAGATCAATGTTACTTGAGATTCTACATACATCAATGGGTTATTGAGATGTGTGCTAACGATTCAGCGAGGTACCTTATCGTGAGATGAATCAATTTATTAATGTATCCTCATTTAATTTGCTGTAAAACAGAATGTCCAATAAAAAAAATGTAAACTGTACTAATACTCCAGTCAACGAATGATCATAGAGTGGAAAGTTTGGAACACAATTTTCAACTTAACAGCTCTTTTAAGGATAGTAAGAGGATTAACATGGCAAAAGTCCTCATTCCTACCCCCTGTGCTGAAGGGGTGGGGGTGTTTTGAAAGTACCATTTTTTCATTTTTCGCATATATCTCGGAAACTATGCATCTTATGAACATTTGTATCTTGTGCAAAATTGGAGCTTACAAAATTTTCAACAAGTTTTGTCTGTTACATTTCTTCCATATTGTTTCATCTCTCATAGTTTCTGAGATATCCGCTCTTGAAAGTGAGACATTTTTTTAAAAAACACTTCTGCCTCCAATTTTTTCATCTTTTCGGCCTTATAATTTTTGAACGATTGATGAAAAAAATCCGTGCTGATTATGAGCTGATAGAGCATCAAATTACCTTCAATTTGATGTTTATTTCCACTATTTCACGCATTTCTCTATGACTGTGGCAGCAGTTTTAGTGTTGAGAGTGAAATTTTCTGTTCAGCAACAATAGATCAGTTGACAATGAGATTTGGAGGGAATGTTTGGAACACAATTTTCGACTTTGCAGCTTTGTTAAGACTAGTTTGGAGTGAAAAATCTCAACCCCTACATCATGTGCTGAAGGGATGAGGGTGGTTTGAAAGTTGCATTTTCCACTTATTACTTATATGCTTATATCTTGGAAACAATGTGTTCTATTGACATAATTAACTACATAAAAAAAGCTTAATAAATTTCCTACACGTTTTGTTCTGTAGACGTTTTCGATAAATCCGATAGTTTTCGAGATATTTATGTTCTAAAGTGATGCATTTCGAAAAACCTGTTTTTCTTTCATTTTTCGCTCTTTCAAGTCCAATAACTTTACAACAATTGATGGAACAAGAAAGTGCTAATTACGAGATTGTGAAGCATTGAGTTATCTTCCATTTTATGTATAATTCGACTATTTCACGTATTCCCATACGACTTTTGCAGCAGTTTTAGTTTTGAGTGTTTTTGTTTGGTAGGGATTTTAGAAATACCCCTGTAGTCCAGTCAATATAGACATAAAAAAGGGGGTGTGCTTGCAATTCATATTGTAGTTCTGATTTTTTAATATATTATTTGGGTACATAAGTGAAGTCTAGAGCCAATTTCTTCATGCAAAATTTCCTTGTGCTAGATACAGGGTGGCCCAAAAACCTCGTATTTTCGGCTCATTTTCCAGTTTTCAGCTATTTTTGCCAAATCTCGTAATCGGGAAGAAAACTTTGCTCCCGCTTTTTTCTAGGATTATAAAATTCTGAATAAAATGAGATCATTCGGAGCTCTTTATCTCCAATGAGTACTGAGTTATGAATTTTTTTCAAAAATGGGTGAAATATGAAGAAAAAAATCAATTTTGATGAATTTTAGTTTTTGATCATTAATAGCGCGCAATAATATGCGCATTTCACAAAACTTTTCATTATTCAAAAACATATTTTAAAAACTATTCTAGGCAAACCCAGACTTTTTCCAACAAAAGATTTATTCAGGGAGTTCAAGGCTTTAACAGTTCGACAACTTTTCATAAAAAATTTGGTACTATATATTATAAAAAATAAAAATTTATTTGAACCTCGAGAATCTCTTTTGGGCTTGCGCACCGCGCGAGACATTTTCCAATTTGTCAGAATGGACTTGAATGTGTGTAGGAGACAGTTTTCTTATATTTCCAATAAATTAATAAACCACATCCCCTTAAATATTCTTGTAAAAACAAACATAAACCAAAGGCTTAGATCAGACATAGATAAATGGATGATAGCAAATAAAATCTAGGAAAAATTGTTTTAAATAAACTAATTTTCGTCTACTCCATGGTTGCAGTTGACTTACCTACCTCTTACCGTTCTCTTCTTCTTCATTCTCCTTCTTCATCTTCTTCTTTCTTCTTGGCCTTTTCCGTCTTTTCTCCTTCCGTTCCTTTATTTTTAGTATCCTCTTTATTATTAAGTACTAGTTTTTATTCTGTATTTTTTTCAAGAAATTTGTTTTGGATCATTTTTGTTAGATATTTTTGAAAAACATTTATATTGCAACTCACACCTGCGCACAGGGTTTCTTTGCAGGTGTAGATTCTTGTATATATAGATATTTTTTTTTGTCTTGAAAGTGTTGTATATTTTTTTGAGAATCAATAAATTTGAATTTGAATTTGAATTTGAATATCTCACGATTGTTACCATTTAGACGTATAATCCAAAATCCCTCTAAGCGTATTTTTGTGCTCTACAATCTGAGATCAGGTAGAGCGCTCTATCTCATATAGATTTCCAGGTACACCTGACAACAATGCTCCTTGTATTGTGAAAAACACCTAATTTTCAGCTTCAAACATCATCACCAACTATATTGTCCTCACATTGACATTTCGCACAATGAAATAATAGGTTCATGATATCAAGTTTTATGAGAATCACCCGTTAGATGCACTTCATTTCGGTATTTCCTAGAGGAGAGGCGCGCTCAAGGACACCTCAAGGATCAAAATTTCAAACACTCATAACTTTTGACACAGTGCTCAGATTTCATCGTACTACACTTCATTCTTCTCGTCAAGGCGGTGCAAATTCATGCATCATAAGTCGAATGCGGTCGATGAATGGAAAATTTATTGTTGAGTATACTTAAGCCAATATTTCAATACCCAAAAATGGCCAAAAATCAGAATTGATCTCCGGCTACTTAGTTATTAAGACAAAAAATATTTTTCAACAATAATAATGATAGAAATAACAGAGTAATGCACATGGATGTTCCTGATATCAGTTGCAGGGTGTGTCATAGAGCACCAGAGACGATCATGCACATCCTGTCTTCTTGTTGTGTGCATGCAACTGCAGGCTACATCCATTGACATAATGCTGCTCTGCGAGTGCTCTATTACCATCTTAGACACTCATATGGTATCGACAAAACACCAGTGCTGCCTTATGCCCCAGGGTAGATTGAATCTGTTGTGGGGAATGAGAGGTGCCGAATTTATTGGAATTACTCATTTTCCACCACCAGGCTTTTAAGAGCCACAAAGCCTGATGTTGTCCTCCTTGACATCACTTAGAAGATAATGTATGTCATTGAGTATTCAGCACCAGCTGAGGGTAACATTGTCACCAAAGAGGAGGAAAAACAGACGAAATATCATGACCTATTAATTAATGAAGCTGCGCAGGCTAAACACAGGCTACTCTGTGAGAATGGTGGTTTTGATTGTAGGTGTACTGGGGGGCATGAGACCCTCATTTTTGGCCAACCTTAGAACGATTCCAGCCTGTGAGAGACCTGCAGCTGTGATTGCAGGTCAGATGCAGGAGGCTGTCATTCTTGGTTCATGACGTCTACTCAGAGCAAACGATTTAATGGTAACGGACCCAGTATGATTGTTTACCACATGGACATGTGGAGCAGTCACTCTGGTAAATTCGCTTGTCACTCTTCCTTGGGGAGCCCAGGGAAAGGGTGGTCAAGCAAAACCTCAACAGGGAATAATAATAATAATAGTAATAATAATAATAATAATCCTTTTTTTCCTTTCCTTTTTCCTTCGTCCTGGTACCCCCAGATGAAGGGAGTTTATTATAGAAAATATAACAAACAAAAATGAAAAATACACTTATAAAAAGAAATCTTACGAACAAAAAAATGAAGAATAATTAAAAAATCAAGAATGACAAATGATAAGAAAATTCCTTTTCAGTGGAAAATTTCAAAAATTATAAACCAGACGAGATATAAATTCTCCAAAACCTTCTAAAGAAGGTTTGACTGGAGGAGTCAAGTTTTACATTATATTGAAAAAAAACATAGAAATAGTACATTGATATAATCAATCAGTGATCCCAAAATGATAGTTTTTAATTCAAATCATATCAAAAGAAAAATAGTTGTAAATCTTAAGTGGAAAAAAAATTTATTGATAATAATTCATTTAATTGTATTGTGTAGCAATATGTAGCAATAGTATAATGAAACAATGGGATTTCAGTTGTTGCTGATCACAAATAATTATACACAAGACAAAAATCATGAAGATCATTCAAATTCACTCAAATTATTTTACATAGAGTGTTTCATCTTATCTTTAACAATTGAAATTCTATCCAGACAAATTAAATCATCTGGCAACTCATTGGAAATAGTTGGTACAAGATAACTAAGTTCACATTTACCATGATAATTATTGTATTCGGGCACAATAAACCTCTTATATGAAGCACCTTGTCTTCGCTCATGCAAAATTCTACTTGAGGTTTTATAGTTATTAGAAAAATAATTATTTAATAAGATATCATATCTGAAAAGATCGTTTACAGGAAGAATGCTATATTTTTTAAACAAATTTGGCTTAGGGTAACTCTCTTATTTTGAATGAACTATTTTCAGCAAGGAATTTTGTAATATCTTAACTCTATCAATTTCATAGTCACTTGCATTACCCCAAACATTGACACCGTCCGTTTCTAACTACGGATTCAGCTAGGGCTTTATGAACAACTATCAATGTCTTCTTTGAGACAGATCGCTGTAAGTTATATAAACCAAATAGACATGAGCAAAGACGCTGGCATACACTATCAATGTGAGGACCCCACTTTAAACAATCATCAATGAAAATACCAAGATACTGATGTAGGCTATTCCTACGTGGATATCATGTGAGCACGGTTGTCAAGGTACTTGCTTTAGCAACGAACGTTTACAAGTGAATAACTAGTTGAAGTTCGAGTTTTATGAAGAGTTTTATGAGATACGTTCAAAGATGATGTTATTTTTATTTTTATCTTGTTCGATGTAAACTTTAAATGAATAAAGTGACAATTAAAAAAGCACATTGACAACATTGGTGTCAGAAGAGGGATAGAATCATTAAAAAAAATTGTGCTAAAAGTTGGTTACACAGAAAAAAGTTTTGCATGAAAACAAGAGCAAGATCAAAAATGGAGATGGAAGCATTCAACGAGATGGTTAATTCGATAAAAGAAGGTATGCTAGGATTTGTATCTAATATGGGACAAAATTTGCAACAGGAAATCGAGGAAAGTTTTAAAACAGTTTGAAATTGGTTAAGTTAGTGTTGATGGAGAAAAGAAAAGATGCTGGATGACTTTTAGAAGAATCATGACCATTGGTTTGCTCTGGACTTTGATGAGCCTTTTAGGTTGACTCTGAGATATATAAATGACATTGTTAGTGTGCCACAAGTTAAAGTGATTTACTCAGAGGGGAATCTGATCATGTTACAAGAGATACAACCGATTGGAGTCAATGTTTTTGTAGCCTGGTTTGACTGATTTTAAAAATTTAGGAATTTTAAAACAAGATTTTATTAATTTAAATTTCTTCCTGATGAAGAACAATTTCAATCAAATAGATAAATTTATTGAGAATGATTCGACTGATTGTGATATGGATCCCACTTTGTCACAGTATTCTGATCACAGATATCCATACAGAAGGCATTTGCTGCCAACTTGATTTTCATCGTCTCAGCCACAAATTAATACACACAGGTTACAACCAAGATTTATCTAGTTACTCTTGCTAAAACTCATTTTGATATTTTTCATAATAATAATTATTATAACCTTTCTTTCATCAGAGTATAAACATTACAAGAAATAAACTCAACAAAAAACATTTTTTTCTACTATTTTCAATTTTGAACCCTTAATTGCTCAAATTATACATCGTATTTTTATGTGTTTCCATTCAATCTTGTTGAATATGACTTTATTATCTAACAAACAAAATCTACTTATACCAGGCTCAATTCAGTGTTTATAAATAATATGGAAGTTATTCATATAATTGGTAGCATGAAAATTATTTATAATAATCTGGAAGTAAACTTCTAGCTTTAAATGCGTTTTGAACCATAGCCAACTTATTATAACATTGAATCAAGTATTCTAACCTCATTAACATTTACAACGGGTAAGTCATTTAATAATTTCAATCAGAATAATCTAAAGTTATGCTAGCTATTTTTCCTATTCGTTATTAATTCTCATAAAATATGTCTTTAATTTGCTTTTAGCTTCACCTTTCCTTTCCAAATTTCTTAATTCTATGGGGAGAGAGTTCAATAAATCGGGTATTCTTTTATTAGGTAAGTTTTCCCATAAACATTATTATATCTCTGCGTTCTGTAATTTCTTTGTCGCAGCCCATAAACAATTTCATTTAATACTCTATATTCCTCTTTAAAATAGTTCCTTGACAAGTCATGGTACTTGGCTAATAAATCAAATGATAAAATTCCCAGCAGATTTCTTTCAATTCCATTAAACAACGTTTGAACAATTCTTCTCATAGTCCTCTCCAATGGCAATTTTACGTATTGAGGGGCTAGGGAGTACACTGTTATTCCATAATTAATAATACTCTGTATCATTGAGAAGTATATAATTCTTTTGGTATTCACTGGAAAGTAATGACTAATTCTAGAACACTTGTAAAGCGCCACCTTCATTATTCTTGTCATTATATCAATATGTGTTTTGAATCTCATATGTAAATCAAAGTTTATACCCAGATGTTTAATACTATCATTAACTGAAAGGCGTTGACAGTTGCATACTACTCTATTCTCTCTTAAGCATTCTGTTTTATGACATCCACGTTGAACAAGTTAAAAGCATTTACAGTTATTCTATGGCTCTTAAATATAATCATTTGAGTTTTCTGAGCATTCATCTTGATAGAATTTTTGTAAAAATATTTCACCACCATATTCAGATCCTGCTGCATGTTTCTCAAGCCCATTTGTAAATCACTATCCATGACATAGAGTAAATTATCGTCTGCATATTGTAGTATACTACCCTTGAATGCTAGACTAGCCAAATCGTTGACATAAATATTGAAGAGTGTCGGCGAGATTATACTACCTTGAATTAATCCGCATGTCTGATTATAACCACTACTAATTGATCTACCTATAATGACGTGCAATCTCCTATCCCTAAAATAGTCCTCAAATATCCTAAGAAATTTTCCACTAATGCCTATCAATTTTAGTTTGGATAGCATGATCTTATAATTCACCAAGTCGAATGCCTTACTCAAATCTGTTGCCACCGCTATTACAAACTTATTATCATTCAGTGCACCATTGATGTCATTTGTCATTTTTTCTAATAAGTCAATAGTAGATTTCTTATTAACAAATCCGTATTGTGAATTATTCAAAATATTATGTTTGTCTAAGTATTGTTGCAACTGCATACATAAGTAGTGCTCTAAAATTTTCATTATAACAGATACTGAGCCTACTGGCCTATAGCTTTCTAAATTTTTTCGAGAACCCTTTTTAAAAATAGGTCTAAGGTAAGTTACTTTCAATAAAGGTGGTATATTCCCAGTATCAACAATTCGCTTAATTAAATGCATCAAAATCAATTTCAAATAATATAAGTTGGACTTTATATCCTGCGGTCTAATTTTATCAGGGCCTGCAGAAGATTTGTAATTAAGCTTATTTACTGCTTTGATTAATAATTCTTGATTAATTTTTCTCAGATTCATGCTCATTTTATTGCCAATAGTATAATTGCCTTCCTCAAATTGTGCCGCCAAGTCAAATGGCTCTCCATTCATCTCATGATTTATTTTTTCAACACTTTCTTTGAAACAAAAATTAAACCCTTCCAGTAGATTAGACATTTGATGCTCATCATTAATCTGGAAACTACTCTTAATTGAATCTAAAATAGTAGGTTTACTTTTCTTATTTATAAACTGATTGATTGTCTCCCAAGTTTTCTTGCTGTCATTCAAATTATCAGAAAATATCCTATGATAATACAATCTTTTCTCATTACGAATCTTGAATGTAACCTCATTTCGAATCTTCTTAAATTGATATCTTAATTCCAAGTTGTATTTATCTTTTTTCAACCTATTCCAAATATACTCTTTCCTATCTATTAAATTCCTAATACTATCATTGAACCAGGGATTTTCCGTCTTACGTCTATTGAATTTAACTTTTATTGTACTTTTATCATATATACTTGTAAATTTATTCAATATCTCATTGTAGATCTCAGATGGGTCTGTGATATCCAATATAGGCCACCAATTTTCATTTTGAATGAAATAATTAACTCGACTATTCAAAATTATACTTTTACAATCATCAATATTCTCCATATGAACATACGAATTATTTTTCATAACAATTTTCAAACCTGTCCAATAGTGATCAGCAATTTTATTTTCAACAACAAAAGATGAAAATGAGAAATCATCGTGCAATTTAACATTGATATGGTCTAGACATTTAGACACTAATACATTATCATACAATTCCTCTCTAGTTGGTTTCTGAATACTGTTATATAAACCATTTGAATACAATACACATATAATAATATAATAATAACCATAGGAAAAAGCCTTGTAACAATTATTATCAATAAATATATCTTATCTTATCTTAACTCTTGAAGCGAATGTGTTATCAATTGGATCTTATAGATAGCTAAGATAGAAATCATCTATATATTTCTAAGTAAGTAAATGCTATGCTTCACCTACGCCAAAATGATACAGAAAAGTCCACTATGTAAAGTATGTATCAATGCACGAATGCACAACCATGCAGTCGCTGTTGACCTTTTTTTATTTCTATTTAAGCTGAGGGTCTCCATATGAGACGGATGATTATGAGAGATGAGAGAACCCAAGATAGCTGGGTTCCCAACCACTTCCCATTCAACTTATCAGTATATTAAAATAACACGCAAAACATAATAGTGTGATAGTGTATGCTGTCATCAGCTATGAAGCTCATGTCTTACATGATTATTATACTACTTATTGAGTATTAATGGGAATTTTCTTCAATATTCCTTGAGGAATAATACTCAATTATTCATTCTGCTGATTGCCTTATGCCTTAGAAATTCCTCATTGTATGAGAAAATTACATCGAGGATTTTCAATTTTCAGACTTACATCAAATTTACTCACAAATATACAAACATATACTTATACTTTACAAATGAACGCTCCCAGGATCATAATCAACTACATGAACACACTACATGAACTACATGAATACTATTATGAGCTTTAATGATGTTCTAATCACGAAATTCGAGTGAGAGTCGATATTCAAGGAATTCTTCAATCATTGAACACAGAAACTTCGAGGAATTGATCTGAAGTGGTCGGTACCTAATAGAGACTAGAATAGAATTTTCGATGTAGATATCAATTAATTGTATTCTTATTTATCATTGAATTGATTTCAATTGATCATCTACATCAATGAGAACATCGTTTTCAATTTTGCCTTGTGTCTGTAGATGAAATATGTTTCTGTTACATTACTACTACAAAGTACATCGGTATATGCAATTGAAATTACTTGCAAACAAGAACAACATTGCATTACGATCTGAATAGAGTAGCAGAGTCGTAGATGGAAAGCTTTTGCCCACATCCCTTGTAAGATCGTTACCATGGGGTTGACTCCCCCTACTAAAGGGGTGAAGCGACTCCGATTTTTACATTTCAGCGCTACCTCTTGGCAGCCACAGTAACTAGAATAAAAAGTGCCCTCCGAAAAAGAAAAATCACAGTATTCTTTTCGTTACGCTGTACTGTTTTTAACCTTTACTCGAGCTCTCTGCATTCTAACGTTCATCCTGATAGATGTGGGAGGGTGTAGGAGGATTTTCTTAAACTTCAATCATTTATTTAATGAAACTTCACAATCCATTAGTTTGAAGTTCATTCATTCTTTTATTGTTCAGTAGCATGCATTTGCTCTACATTAATGTGATTTCATCCTTCTCAAAAATATTTTTTTCTCTTTTCAGCGGTAGAATAAATAGATAAGAATCGAATTGATTTTTAAAATTTATAATCGTTAATCTTATTGTAGTGAAGTATTATCATTACCATAGGCATGGTTCACTACATATTTATTGAATCATTCTATTTTGAAATAAATTTACCCTTTGTAGTGAGAAATGAATAATAGCTGTCAATTTTATTTATATCTATAAAGTATTATTGTGATTTAACTCACAAACTGAAAAATTCTAAAATAACTACTAAATCTTAACGAGCAAACAAACACAGTCTGCTATCGCTGTACCGGTCATGGGATCTATTCTATTTGGTCTATGATTCTACTTCGATTCTGTGATTACTCTATCAAAGATATCACTACCAATCACTACCACAAACTTCATCAATATTTATGTTAATGGCATGTATTAAAATCTTCAACTGGAACTCTAATATATCTGGACTCATGTCTAATATTCCTTACTAACCCTAGTCTTATATATATATATATATGACAATCGCATTTTCGAATGTTTCAAATTGATAATCAACACATTCATTCAACTCTGATGATATTCTGTGTTGATTTATATCAAATAGTCGAATAATATCAATAACTAATATGAAATCATACAAGATTGCCTCTTCCACCATTCCATTCTTATAACCATAATTAATTTTGTTAATCTTAAACAGGTGCAATTTATATGGAGAAAGAGAACTACCATGTTGGCTACAAACCTTTCTCATTATTGCAAAATTTTTGAAATAATATTCATATCAAATCAAGTGTAGGCCTGACAACCAAGGTTTATGTTATCAAAAGATTCCTTACTTTAAGAAAAGTATTTATAGAAACAATATAACAATGCAATGGTCAGAGATACACTCTGTTGGGGATAACGTTTATTCGAAGCTTCCAGAGGCTACCACCAGATATCGCTACTCGTATCTTTTCTTTCACCACAATAGCAAGCCTTTCTGCACCTGCACCGTGAAAGATAGTGGAGAAATTTGAAAAAAGAAAAAGTGTCTGAAAACTGATTTTATTGTGTATCTTTTCAATTTCCACATAAATCCCTCCTCAGCTGTGTTCTAAACCAAGACGGTTGTGTCCTGTACGTCTTGCCAGAAGTCTATGTAAAGAAACTCAGATTGGAATAAAATGTATCTTTTGATTCTCCTATTTCTTTTGAAATGGTATACACTAGAGAGTATTATCAGGATATCATAAATTGTGAAATGATGAATAACCAAGATATATAATGAATAGCGATGGAACAATCATTATCATATTGGTGCGAGTAAATTTCGAAAGCAGAAACTTGAATGCTGATGATAAGATATAGTAATATTTTCTCTAGTTACTTCAAATATATTTACTAGTAATATGTAGTTCATTCACAGTTACAATCACCTTTGTCACAGTTATATATAATTGAGTGCCTACGTCAGTGTTCTCCATGTGTGTACAGATCGTCTCCATCGACTTATACAAAACACAATCTTGAAAAGTCGGTCTGAACAATGAGTGAATGATTATCAGGAAATTCAGAGGTAACAATAAGAGTTCAACAGAGTTCTATATTTGATCCATTTCGCATAATATTTGGTTCAACTGAAGAATAATAATTGTCATTTATTTGGTCTTACGAACTATAATTTTTGTCAGAAACATTATAGAAAAACAAGATGTAAATATAGGGAGCGTCTTCACGAATTAGTACAGAATTGAGATATAAGTATAATGAGCTTGCTTAGCTTGTACAGTCTACTGTTAAACCCTGCTTTATTCATCCTCCAACAAGACGCATTCCTTCTTTCCACCAATTCAACATTGAAAAAAAAATGTGAAAGAATGTCATATAATAACTCAATCCTTAATAATTCAACATGAGAAAGTAGCAGTTGAGTGTTGGATTGTTAGGTGAAGTGTGTAGTCGGTGGGAGGGGTACGTTGTTGACAAACGAGACTAGTAGAGAGAGAGAGAGGAGAACTACGGTTGGGAAGTGAGTGGCAGATATTTTCAAACGAATGTAATTATTTTAGTCGTTGACGGTACTTAATACATTCGATTGATGTCAAAATTTCCAAGGACGTTCACAATGATATTCTCTGATAAATGATTCTCTTTGATGATAACTTCACATATTTCTACATATCAAGATCGAGTGATGGTGGGATTGGTTTTGATATGATATCTTATATGTGATATTTTTTTGAAAACATCTCACGTTGCTCTGGGTCTAATAAGACCTATTGTTAACACTTAAGATACTATGAGGGTGTATCAATAATAGAATAATTTTGAATGTAAATATGGCTGTTCAACCACGATTTAACTATTTCAAGACCACGATTAGCAGAGTTAAATGTTTCATTCCATGTTAAGCCTGAGAAGATTAGAGCAGTGTCATCGGCAAATGATAGTGTGACACCATTAGGAATATCAATTTTCAATAAGTCATTGACATAAATCAAAAAAAGTAGCGGCGATAGAACAGTTCCTTGTGGAAGTCCAAACTCTTTTATATTTTGAATGTCAGTTTTATCATTTATTGTTAAAATTTGGATTCGATCTGTCAAATAGCTTGCAAATATATCTTTTGTTGTTCCTCTTATTCCACAACACTCTAGCTTATGAAAAAGGATAGAATGTGGTATAGAATCAAAGGCCTTTGCCAAGTCCAAAAATATAGCAAGTGTTTTTCTATTACTAACAAAACTTTTATTTATTAAATTTGTCAAGTGTAAGACAGCATCTTTGGTGGATTTACCTTCTTGAAAACCATACTGGTTACTCGAATGAAATTGTTTTTTCCAGAAAGTCCATCAATCTAACTTTTATAATTTTTTCCATAATTTTTGATAAATTGGTTAATAAGCTAATAGGTCTATAGTTTTGAGGATTTGCAAGGTCCTTGGATTTAGGTATTGGTTAATTAAAGCTATCTTGAATTTCTTGGAAAATATCCTAATAAAAAACACCTATTAAAAATGATTTCCAGAGGGGAAACAATGAATTTTGAGATTTTTTTTAAACATATTCCACTAATGTTATCCACACCCGGAGACGAGTTTGGTTTCAGCTCATGTATAAATTTATTTATTTCCGCAGTATCGGTTGGTTTTAGGAAGAAGCTATTCAAAGGTCTCCAGGAGGTAGACTCTGGTATTTCGATTTGTAATAAATCTGTGGTTGAACATTATCAAGTATTTCTATTCAGTAAGGACATTGAGTGATACTGTTTAATTTATTTGTCTATATTCACCTATTTATTTGTCTATGTTATGGTTAACCACCCCAATATCGCCTTCACAACTATTCAGAAAATGCTGATATCATCATCGATCATAGAAAATTTATTGATATTCACAAGTTACTTCACTAATCATTTTGTAATTAATCATTTAAAATTCGAATCCTGTGTATATTTATATTGTAATAAGTTTGTTTATTCCACCATCAATGTTTGTCCTTCTCCTTCTCCTCCTCCTCCTCCTACTCCCCCTACTCATCCAACTCCTTCTCCTTATCATCATTATGATGATGATGATCATCAAGATCATTACCTCCAAAACTCACCTACAAGCCTGGATCTTATGTGTATTTTAATACATTCAGTTTAAGAATAGCAAAATAGGTAATTTTTATATTGTTTTCTCGTATAGACCCACACCATTGTTGATTTGATCTATATTTTCGAATTAAAAATATGATAAGGAGGCTATGAAGAAAGAAATAAATGAATGAATTGGAGTACAGTCTTTTTTCTTTGGGGCTACTTTTAATATGAATAGAGATATGAATCTCAGTACCCTATTATTATTATTTATTTTTCATTATTTCGTCAAAACATGTTTTGGACATTTTCCGTTTGTTGCCATTTTCAAGTTTGCATTTTCAAGTGAGTATGGTAACACAGTAAAGAAGAAACATTGATGGTGGAATAAACCAACTAATTACAAACTCAATATAATCAAGATTCGGAAATTAAATTAATAAATCACTTGAAAATGGCATTAATGTCCGAAACATGTTGTGACAAAATAATTTGAAAGGGTACTGAGATTTGTATTCTTATTACAGTACAGGTATACTGTAGAATAATAAGGTATCGTAGTTACTGAATAATAGTATCACATAAAAAGCTCATAGTAACAAATTGATAAAAACAATATGGAAACTTGAAATACCCTTTATTATTTTAAATAACTAACTTAGACTTTTTTAACTTTTTTATAACTAACTTAATTGACACTAACTTAGGTCATTTGAAAATGAAAGTTCAAAAGTAGCCCATTCAAGTGAAGTGTTTTCATAACATTTTTCTTATCACTAAACACTCAGTGAATAAAAATAACGCAATATAATAATATTCATATAACGCAAGGTTGCCAAGGAAAAGATATTCTACAAGTATCTCCTTCTATGGATCAAGGGTTACAAGCCTCGTTTTGCATTAGGACGCTCAAGGAAGAGTTCCCAGGGTTCACTATCATCTTGTCAGTGGGTGTTTAATCATCTCATCATCCTGGAGTAACCTGTTCGGAGGCACCTTACATGTGGAACAAGGTCATCACCTTCACACCAACATTCACGATTCCTGCCTCGACCGGTTGCTTCTGGGGTTGCGACTGGGGTGAGAATCAGTCATCTATCCCGTCGTGTTCTATGGGAAGATTTCACGTAGGTGTGAAGATGCCTCTTTGTATATGTTTCTAGTCGGAGCTTCTTCCTTTCTTTGGTCAGTTAGTGAGGTAGTATCGAACAAGATAGAAGTAACTTGGTTTCTTAGTTATACATAATATTTGTTCATATCATTCTTCAGACGGCAACACTTCTATATTCGAACAATTTCAGGCTGGATACTCATATACTACAAGGTGAGCTCTGATATTTGGGAGCTAATCACAATTTTGAAATACATTTTATTAATTCAAATAAATTAATTACGGTATGCCTTACTTCGTTCAAACCTTCACTAAGTTTCGAAATGTTCATATTGGAAAAATTTTCAGAGCTCTCATGAAGAAGTTCTGGGTTCATCATTAGTATCATGTGGAACATGAAACACTAAATTCACAAAGTTGATTACATAGCCATTTTGATTAGAATGGAATATATTTTCATTAAAGCCATTTCTGAGGTCATTAGAGGCAAAAACTTCGTCACGAGTTACAACAGAATTCAATACAATTTCCTAGACTACTCGAACACAATTCAATGATTGGAAGTGAAATAAATAATAGACATCAATTAGTGCTAACATTATTTCAATACCACTAGTCAAAAGATGGATAATAATCTGGTAAAAGTTAAGTAACATTCATGAATTATATGATTAAATCTATCTCATATAGTCCTGGCCAACTTATGAGATTGATGAAATATATATAGCAGATTGTTGATTAGAGAATTAGGGGATGATCTTGATCCCTGAAACTAGAAGATCTAACGTAATTAGAATGTAAGAGATGGATTGCTTTTGTTTGTTAATATTTTTCACAAGTGGTGAGAGAAAAAATCTATGTTCATTCATTGGGTATAAATAACTCTACCTCTATTTCTGGGAATGATGTTCAATAATTAACAAAATTGAGTAAGATTAATAGCAATTTTCTCTTGTAGTAGCCTTTCTCATCCAAATAATTATGATATAATTGAACTTCCTCAATTATTCAATTGACATACTTGTCTTCAAATTACATACTATGAAATTTAAAGTCAAAAAACTTTTTGCATCTTTCAGGGAATTTTCCACTTTCATATTTTCGCTCAATCTCTGAATTATGATCCATAATCACAAAAGGTCCTACCGTCAGTAATTGTCTATTATATTGAGTACAACCTTCACAACATATTGGCGAATTCAAGGGCGTATTGAAACGCAAGATCTCCACTTAAATTAATTTTCTCCAGTTGCTCAGAAATTATTATTTGTTGAATAATCATGAATTGTACTGTTGTAATACTGCACTTTCATATTGTTATTATAGTCTATTATATCACACAGAGCCCATGGAACTTCTTCAACCTTCAACCTTCACACAGAACCAATTTGAAAATACTAAGAAGAGCACTCTTGCGTTGAACCTTATTGTCAGTCCACATTATTATCTTCAATCATGAAGAACTCTATGGCAACTTATGATGTGAAGTTTGAACCATCGAGTTTAGGCCAGGAAATTATGATATTACATTCAAGTAAGACTGGAGTCAACCCATCAATCCAAGTTATAATCATGCATAATGCTGAAAAAGTGTCTTCCTCTGGAATGAAATAAAAATCATCTAGTACCCTTTTCATATTTTATTTCATCAATCCACTTAGATTCATCGATCAGTTACTCATTGATCTACACTTTATTTCTATAATAATAATGTAGTAGTCCTGAAAAGGAAACACGAATACTCTCTATGGAAGAATAAAATTATAGAGCCATCAATCTCTCATCTTTCAATTTATGAAATCGGAAGGAGGTATTGTCGAGAGTTGATGTGAAATCATGTTCATGATTGTGACAATTAATTCACTTCATGCCATTGACAATATCCATTATTCAATTTATTCCACATGACGTTTTTATTCTCATATGAATAGAACGTTGGAAGGAGAAGGAAACCAATTGAAGTTGACGCCTAAATTTATTACCAAGATAAAAGTGCTCTCCATACTCAACGTGGCGTTATTAATTTGATAGAATGTTTCATAATAATATATTCAGAAAGCGAATTAACTTTCGGCGAAGGGTGTTGGCGAAAAAGAAAGATGTCGCAGAAGATGCTTGAAGGGTTGCGAGCATGCAGGGAGACTTCTGCGTAGGAGGGACTTTCCGAGGGTTGGAGATTTTATTGAACTGAGTTCTCGCCCTTTCCTTTAGTTGGTGTCCCTTCTGGAGGGATTTGGAAGGGTGAGCAGAAAGAAAAGAAGCAGATAACGTGTTGGATGGGTGAGTAGGGGAGTGGGGAAGTTACCCAGGGCATGGCCTCGAGCCTCGAGCCTCGCCAAGGCTGCAGACCTGATTGATGACCAGCGGGCGCCATGCTCCCAGTTTTTAGCCAAGACAATTAGCCATTGTTTGCGCTCATCAATCTTGATGCAGGACGGAGCGTCGGTTTTCCCTCCTTATTAGCATTTCGGAGGAAATTCATCACCGGAGCTAAGCTTCAAGCTTTCCCCCACACATCTTTCCGACCCCGGAATATTTATGAGCCGCTTTAGGTGCTCATCCTATTCATATATTTATTTAAATAACCGACCAAGAGCAATCTACATTGCTAATGCGAAGGCCGGGTCTCTTGGACGTCGAGAACACCTCCATGCATTTTCATTTCCTTTCCAATTAAAAGCAGCGACCTCTTGCGGCACTACCAAGAAGTAGGCGCCCTCAACCGGTTTCACGCTAAATAAATTGCCCCCAAATTTTTTCTCAGCTCCCAGAAAATTATTATAATGGGAGAATGTTTCATTCCTCACTGCCCGAGAACAAAATCCCCTTGTTGATGACTCTCTTTCGAACGCTACATGTACTACATAATTATTACGGTTGGAAACATTATAAATAACAAATAGGTGAAGAATCCCTTAACAGAATAATTATTTCTAGTCTTCAGTACTCAAATATCCTTTTTTGGTACAATCCGCTTAATCATGATAAATATGTCAATAATTTAACTGTTTCATGTTGTTACTTTTTTCTTCTGATTATTGACTTCAATCATAACATCATAACATTTTTCATTCATCAGTTTGAAGAATTTTGTCATCATCATGCTCTTTGTTCTTTGTTGAGAGATTTTATTCCATTGGATAGAATGAAGAGTGGAATCAGGGAAACATAACTTATCGTTCTCATTCTCAACTACGATTTTTCATAATTATTTCCATAATAATCCACAAAATCTTCTTCTCAGAACTTTTCGAACCCCCCTTCACCCATCTCCCTCGTGATCATGTCTTCTACAACATTAACAAATCACAATATCCCCACTCTGGGATATATTGTCAGATTCGCAATGTTATAGTAATATCTCTCTGTGAGAACGTAAACTTATCTGAATGTTATTCAAGCTACATACGTAACTGAGTATCATTCACGATCTCTGAGTTTAATGAGTATCATGAGCTGGATTCAGCTGATAAAATAATCATCTTCGACGAGCCAAATAACATTCTCAGATACATGAACATTTCCCATTTTCTTCCACAAATTTCAGAATATCATCAAATGCATGAACTATTCATCCTCTCTATCTTATTCAAAGATTGCAGAATATTCTCACAATAGTTAACAGCATCACAACGATCAACCTCTCTCCCAATTTCACCAAAATCTGTAGATGCATTGGAAGTGTGAGTAGGATGATAAATACGTTGCTGAATTCGCCACACATCGGGAGATGGAGTAGCCGAGCTTTCGAGCTACGAGTTATGCCTAGAGCGATTGTTGTCAGGATAGAGACTCGGTTGAAGTACAGACCAACACGTACAGACAAGTGTAGCAGATTCGGTCTCTACTTACTTGTGGTGTTTGTTCAGACATTGGACCGATATCCGTCCGCATTCACATCGTTCAGCTTTCGGCGAACACTTAAATGCCTCACGTACTCCAGGTAGCTCGGTGGGATGGCATTCGTTGAGGTACGCCAGTTTGCAAATCTACATGGATTCCCTGAGTCAGGCATCGCCTGAAGGAGGTTTGTGTTCTCTACTCTGGTACTCTGCTACCGTGGCAGCTATTTGCAATTTGGATCCACCTTTCCATAAGCCTCAGCTTATTGAACATACACTGGTCCTGCTGAGTATGTTGCTGCTATTTTCTACCTGAACTTATGATTAATGTACAACTAATTCTATACAATAACTATTCAATCTGCACGGATATTGAAGCTAATATACCATTCGTATCATAATATTGATGTTAATGGAAATTAAAAATCAAAGTACCCTTAGATGTTCATTGACTTGAAAGTTGGTAGCATGTTATGTAAAAATGAAAAATAAATTATTATCGAATTTTCATCTACCTGTTTACCCTGTTGTCAATATTTGCAGTAGCAGGAGTCATCGGGGTGCATTACAGCTTTAATTTGGATTTTCGTTTAATAATAATAATTAATTCATTAGCATTTGGATAATTGCAATATCTCAGTAATTTCCATCTGGAATAAATGTTGAAAGGGTACTTTGATTTTTAATTCTTACTTACATAATATTAGAATCCCTGAAAACCAGGATATTGATGATCAACTAAAGTTTCGAGCTATATAGATCATTTATCCCACTTCTAATACAGGATTGGTTACAACAAGATGGAAGATAGTTTATTGTACTACACATTCATGATAAATTGATTAATTCAACTAACTTACTTCTCCACTTGAGAGAAGAGAAGTCTTTGATAGCGATTCCAAGCAACATGAGAGTTAAAACTGATATTTATTCTACGCAAAAAAATAATTTTTCTACAATAGAACAACTCCTTATTTTAAATTATACTTTTTTACATGATTCCCATCCTACCTCATCTTGGAGCATACTATTCGATGGGGATGCTTTTCTTGAACAATATTATAATACTCACCATTTCAATTATTAAAACCACCTCATTGACATTCACATTAATACTTTCTTACAGGAGGTGAGGATAGAAATGTTACAAACTGAAGAAAAGAATATTCTTATCTTCAGGAAAGACTCCGTTATGTTTTCAATCTATCAGTCATCTCATACTTGACTATGAACTCAGGGTATTCCCATTTCATTGAGAGATCTTCATTCAGACTTGTTATTTCAGACTTTTGCATCCCCGATATGAAGTAATATTTTTTCAAATATTTCAGTTTCAGGATTCTCACTTTGTAATGACAAGGATTTTTCTAAACATTTAATGTTTCTCAAAAATCAATTTTTTTTTGCATGTGATTTCATCTGGTTTAGAACTTATAAAATTAGTTCCAATCTCCATCATCCCATCTCGAATCTCATTAAAAACTCTCTAATGTGAAAACCTCAGCTTTGCTCCCAAGCCATTCATCGCTGTGGAAGAACTCCAGTTTTTTGCCACCTGGGGGTCCAAGGGGTCTGAGAGAAGCGAAGGAATTTAATTATTCCTATTAGGAAAATTATGGGAGATGGAGAGGTTGAGCCTGCTTCGTCCGTCGGATGGTCGGATAAGCTGGTGAAACGAGCTCGTTTTTTCCAAGATAGAGGACGAGCACAGAGACACACACACGCACACACTAGAGAGAACAGTGGGGGACAAACAATTTAGGATAAAAATGATGTGTAATTGGAGAGGAATTGATGAGAGTTGGAGAACGTGTGACGACAACTACGCCGACTATAAGACCTGATGTAGGTTTGGTCATGAGGCGGGGGGGAGGTTGATGAGAAAAGTGAAGGGGTATGTGGTTAGAGTGGGAGGGGGACGATCCCAGCACCTTGACGTAAGCCTAACAAATAGTCCAAGCATCGTCAAATCCTCGTCCCCCGTGATAAAGTACGTATTTGCGGCTATCTCAACCGGGGTAATTTCCCAGGAGATATTGCGCCACTGTCCGGCTGCAAATTCTTGATATTTTTTACCCCAGGACTACTTTTTGTGTGCTTTTTGCAGGCCATCCCTTACTCCCTCTTTCCCCCAACCACCCGCGCACTCCCCTACTCCATTCGAGTCGTCGTTTCTTTCACCCTCTGGCCAATCCAAGGCTACTGAGTTCTGGTGCTGGACCGTCTCTCTCACCCCAAGAGACACACAACCCTGCCAAGCCCAAGACGACCTGGACCATCGCTCTATGCAAAGCTCCTGCAAACTTATCCCCTCCCCTCATACCACTTCCACCCACACAACCTTAAACTTCCCACACCCCTCCTCCCCACCTACCGACCCCAGCTCATCCACGCTATGTTGATTCGAGAAATTTGCATACAACCGCAGGGAATTCTGAAGTATCCCCCGTTTATTGCGAGGTTCTTAATTAATGAATAAAACGGGCAAAGTCCTTATTTTCTGCGAGCACTCGAAAAAGGTATTTTAATGCCTTTAATGCCTCAGTCAGAATGTTTCAATTATTTGTCTTTTGCAATTATCGCGTATTCTCTAACATTATCCAATTAAACTGCATCCTTGTTCTAAAGTCGACTGCTTTTCCCTTCCTTATCTAATAAAACGCTATCTTGTTCCATTTTGAAAAGTGCTCCGCAGAAACGTGGTGAAGCTTTTAGACGGACTTGGAGTGGACGTCAACCCCCTTCCACTCTGAGGAAAATCTAACACATCAACGATCTCTCCTCACTGGCATTACAAATCCGCATCAGTTTGGACTTGTATTGATTAGATCAGCAAAAACAATAGCTCATTAGAGAACTGCTGTTTTAATAGGAAATATATTCGTGCTCAATCACAAGATGAATAATACATTATTGTCAATACGTTTATATTATTGCCTCCACAATCTGTTTGCGTCTTTTTTAGAGCGACATTTATTCACTTATACTATTCATGGTAGAAACAGAAATCATTATACAATGATCGGGGGAGAACAATAGGCTGAGTCCAGAACTGTCTCTCCCAAATTTAAGCCATAGAGGTTTGAAAAAATAGTTTTGTTTTTGCATTTGTGTTAATAACAGTCTGGTATCATTCGATATCACTATAATAGGCTAGAGAATTTTCATTTTTTGAACTCCATAGAAAACAATAGCTTATATAATATATGAAGTAGCCTACTTCTGTAGTTTAACACTATATCAGGTTGATGATGGCTATCCAGAATCGTGTGGATCCGATTTGGTTCAAGACGAGAAGAAAACTAGGTTAATTTATTGATTGATTGATTCACATTCACTTTCCAAAAAATCCTCTCCGAAAATGTAAAAGTTTGAATTGTGAAAATCCATTACTCTATTCGACTTTTAATTAGGTGTAAGCTATTCTGGGGGAAGAAAAGCTATTTTCTTTTGAGCTGATCTAGGGTTGTGATGCAAGTTTTGAATAAGTAAAGCTGAACTGCTTACTATGAACTTGTAGCTTTCGAAGGCTCAACGTTTGAACAGATTCAATTCGAAAATATACATTTGTGATGAAATTCCATTTATATGAAATTAGATTTGATGAACCATGAGGAAGATAAGCTATAAAAATCTTCATATTCATGTAACATGTTCTTCTTGGCAGGTCCAATAATTTAAATATAATAGGTACTCAAAATATAAATTATATTGTTCTTCCTAGTTCACTAATAACTTATTCAATATATCTGTGCTTCTTGCATTGGAAGAGAACGCAAAACATTATATATAATACATTATTATAAAACATTGAATGTCATAGGAATTGCAGCTTTCAACCAGCAATATAGGATGAGATTCCTTAATTTCAAAAAAATAATTGTAGATATGATTGAGTCACAGGGTGAAAGGTCTAATCAGTTGTCAGTTCTCCACTTTGCCTTGCCATGATTAACCCAGGTTGTTATTGGGGATTATTGAACGACTGACCATCCTACCAAATTGTGGTCCACTCCAGATGAAATCCATTCATACCAGAGGAATGTGGTTTCGAGCAGCTTGGTCATTCCGTATTTCACCGCAGTTCCGATTTTTCATCGGATGGAAACTTATCCATCAGAAATGAAACACGAGAAACGATCAGTATTCGTTTGAACTGTAGGATATGGTCTTTGAAAGTGTAATATTCAATTATAAGAACCTCCTTGATTGAAATGAATGGCATTTTTCTGGAATCTTCATTGTGTTCATTTCTGATCTCACGAAACTTCGAGCAGCAATATCCATAAAATTAACATTAAATGATGTTGAGTCGATTCCGTCTATTACATTTTTCGAAAGTTAAACAAATTTCGTCGAATAGCCCATATTATGAATTTAATTGAAATGGACATAACCTACATAATATTTGAACGATTTGAGAAAAAAATAAAAAATAGAAGATGTTCTGGGCAATAGCCTCTCTTTTAATTTCTCGACTATTGTATAGTTTCTACTATCCAATAATTGAATAGATAAAATAAGAGTGTAGGATCTTTATTGTTACGTAGCTTCTTAGACGTTCTGTTATAATACTATTGATTTGCTGGGGAATACTACTGCTCCAAGATGTTTCTTCCATCGTAATTGCATTATATAGGATCTATGGTTGGAATGACGTTATGCTTTCCATTGTTGCGAGGTAAGCGATAACAACTGACTCTGATAATAACTCATTGCTGACAGATGTTGGGAGCTCACGTGAGCCGAGTGGTACGCCTCCGCAAAATGCTTTGAATGGATCATGAACACCTACTCATTGATCCATTCATGCTCGTCATTTATATTTGTATCCAACAATTTCGAAGAACTCTTGGAAACATTTTAGAGATTTTGATTTCTGTATCTCCATCATGATGAAGCTTTGTGAAATGTTTGGTAAAAATTGATGACTTCTACACAATATCAAATCCACTCCTCACCTTGACAATGATCAGTTTAAACAAAATTAAAATAAACGTTTAAACGTAATGATATATCTCCATCACGATGAAGTTTTGTGAAATGTTTGGTAAAAATTGATGACTTCTACACAATATCAAATCCACTCATCACCTTGACAATGTTCAGTTTAAACAAAATTAAAAGAAACGTTTAAACGTAATGATATATCTCCATCACGATGAAGTTTTGTGAAATGTTTGGTAAAAATTGATGACTTCTACACAATATCAAATCCACTCATCACCTTGACAATGTTCAGTTTGAACAAAATTAAAAGAAACGTTTAAACTTATTCAAACTCATTTGCTAAGAATATATTATTGTAAAACCAAAGTGACTATTGAAGAATATTCCAACATTATATATATATATATATTATATATATATATATATATATATATATATATAGTGATGAATCTTTTGAATAAATCTTATGAAAGGAGAGAATCAGCTAGGAAAATTGTAATTACCCTTAAGTTATAGAATGAAAGATCTTCCAAACGAATAGTTAGCACCCGAGCGATAAGGCTTCCTTATCAACAACTGAGTATAAGGTAAGAGTACCGTTCTGTACTACACATTTTTTCCAGAGAATTATTTAATAAAATTATAATTATTTTGCAAATTAAGTTCGAATCACTTATGAATTACTCATCGAACTTTTGGAGGTTACACTTTTGTCTACTATTGATCAGATGTTTTGTAGCAGCTCAGACACAGCTGACTGACTCAATACACTATAAATGTCATACCAAGTTTTCATGCAAGCTATAATATTATTTCTAAAATTAAGAACTATTGATAGAGGACCAAGAATTCCAAATAAAAAAATAAAATGTATGTATTATTGTTAAATCTATTTATTATTCACGAAATTGCATTATAATGTCGAATGTTTATAACTAACTAGGTCTTACCATGAATATTGTATTACTGATAAGAGCAGCAAAAATTAATTACAACAGTTTCGAATATAATAAGAATTGAGCAGAAATATTAAATTATAAATTATTGATTCAACTGAGCCACATGGTGAATAAATCTCTTTGGCAAGTCTAAGACAATCATATGTCATAGAAATAGCACCAAAAGGGATGATCGTTTGAAAGCATCATATGTTAATCTGTTATCAGACAACAAACCTGCCTTATCATAATATATGCTAGTGCATGTACACTGTATAGAGGAACTATGTCTAGAGAATTAAGCAATTCAAAAAGTTATACAAATTAAGTTATTATTGTAATTAAAGGAATTATATTTTACTGCTTGCCACTGACGTCATGCCTAAGTCATAATCATTCTACCAATGGCAAATTTTCATGCAAATTAATTACACAGAGATTCTCAAAGAAAAGGTTCTAGCCCAAGGCTTAGAAGAAGACACTTCACTTCCCTTTTAAAATCCTCACCGCTAAGACCTTGTTGAAAGTTACCAAAGACCCATCAGTGAAAATTTGTTCGATTTTTGTATATTTTATTTGTGAGCCAATATTTTTGGCTATTTTATTTGTTATTTGTAAATTTATTTCATCAATCGATAATTCTAGAAATTCAAGTTTAATTATTCCCTAATTTAATTGGTGAAGGAGATATTTAATAAAAATTCCACACGTGCTGAGACCGAAGCCTGGACCGGCCACCGATCAAACAAATTTGATCTAAAGGAACCACGACCACCAAGAGGATTCACGTGAGTTTTAAAGTTTGGGGCCCCAATCTTCACTTCAAAAGAAATTACAGTGCAGAAGATATAAAAATTTTTTCTTCGTTTAATTAATGGCCACGCCGACAATCGCTTATAATTATTAAGATCCTAGATTTTATCTGATATAGAATTTATAAGAACTTGTAGTTGATTAACTATCCTCCACTACCAGAACCACGACCCCGAGCAACTTTAAAAATCTTTTATAATTTGTTTTCACTATTTTTCAAAAAACTGTTGAATTTATCAATCATAAAATTCTGTTGAATCATGCATGGTATCATGCGAGCACAAGCAAACTTCTGATCATTTTGTTAATTTTAAACTATTTTCAATCTGTAATTCAAGCTTGATATCTGCACTGTCAAACCATATATTTTATCATATTATATTTCAATTTTGTCAATTCGTCTTCTGAGTTCGATTATTTCTTAAGCCTGTCAATTATTGTGTCTGACACGTTCTATATTATCAAGAACCGATCAAGTACGATCATTGAAATGATTGAATCAACCTGGATATTGGAAAAGATCTAAGTGGATGTAGTGTGTGGGGTCAGATCGAGATTATCTATTCTCTGTCCTTACCTGCTCATATATCAGCTTTTATCTGTTACCAACTTCGACTTAGGAGCGAATTCGTCAACTGTACAGCAGATGCAGCTGGAGATCATATAATTTCCTACAATAGAGCATAAGACCCGACAAGACTCTGTTCTCAAAATATATTCCGAACGATATCTGGTCCTAGTACCCTATCTTAATCCTTCGGAACTTATTAAAGACGCAGTCCCGTAAATTATCTACATCGGGATTTTTGCTCGACCTGTATGATTTTGTATGCTGTTCCATCACAGGTAATAGTTTTAAGATATCCGTATTCAGTGTTTAGCAACCGCTACACTACTTTAAAAATGTTCATCACTATACAATCTGTCATAAGAAGAATCAAGGGTGAGCGAGTTTTTATGCCTCCCGCGACTCAGACGATTGTATCGAATCTTGTAGTGACTCAATCAGTCTGGTGTACACTTAGCGTCCACGCACGCATTTTCAAATTTCTAACCTCAATACTGGTAACTCAGTGCAAGATTCGTTATACGTGGAGCTATATATATATTTGCAGCACAACACAATTTTCCGACGCAAAGTGAGGTATTAAATTGGTAGGTGAGGTATTAAAGTGAGGCTGCAAATATATATATAGCTCCACGTATAACGAATCTTGCACTGAGTTACCAGTATTGAGGTTAGAAATTTGAAAATGCGTGCGTGGACGCTAAGTGTACACCAGACTGAGAATATATATATTCCTATATATATTCCTAATTCTCTATATTGTTTCATCAATTTTAATGAAAGTCAATCCAAATTCTATTACAAATGGAATCCAAATGGCAAATCCACTTGATTGTAATCCAGTCGTGCAATAAAAGGAGTTATTCATCGATTATAAAGACGTTCAACTCAGTTTAAGGCATAATAGCTTTAACAATAACGAGAAGCGAATCAACGCACAATTAATTCGTATTCTATTGGCAAGGAGGAAGTTTTCCAGGTACTATCTTCTCCATTGAGCAATTGATTATTGAATCACCACATCTCTCATATAAATGAATTATCTCGGAAGATTTCCATATCATAATTTCTATTAGTGTCTTAATTTTTTATGTGAAATCATACCTCCATTCTCAGTTTTAGAAAGCATTTATTTGATCATCATACATGTAAGACTATTATGAAATCATATTTATATACAAGAGATGAATCAACTCTGGTGTGCGGTTGTTTGAACCTGACGCTGTTCCACCTCATCTCACGTTTCTTGTTATTTTTCAAAGTTTCCTGGGATATTTGAGAAGGAATTGTTAGCTTCTATCTGGCCGTGTATTTCTCTCGTCCGGGGTCTGGCCAGAATCTTTGTGAGCCGTGAGAAGAGAAAAAGGGAGAGATGAGAAGAGAGAGAGAGAGAGAGAAAAAAGAAGAGAGGATAAAGAAGAAGAGGAGAGTGTAGAGGTTTCGAGATGAAATTGGAGTGTAGATCCAAGTTGAGAAGTAAAAGAGGGTCCAGCAGCCAAGTGGAGTTTGGTTTTTCCACTGCCATTGCGAAAACGTGAGGGTGCTCCCGAGATCAGGGTGTAGAGGGGTAGCCCATCTCATTTGGCCCCCTCTTGCTCTGCTCCCATCTTCAGGCTCCCCTCATTATTCTTCATGTGAGTACCTCACTTCTTCTTCGCTCGTTCGTTCGCCCCTTTTCTCTTTTGGTGTATAAGTACAGTCGCTGCCAAAATTCAACCACCCGCGCTCCAGGGTTTGGCCCGACTCACGTTCCTAAGCTACAACACAGCGATGCTGCGTTACGAAATTAATCACTCGAAAAGTCAACGTAAAACAATCAACCTGGTCAATCATACTCTTCGATAACCGTGCGTTAATGGAACGACAATTGCCTTCCATAATCCACATGTTGAATCCAATCGATTATTCCATTAGAAAGCGATAAACTGTAATAACTGAATGACTCTTAACGGATTTCCTTTCAATTTGTATTCGATCTCTTTATATACTCTATACTGAGCAGTTGTGATTCATCAATTATCACTTGTATTATTACTGATGCATGCATCTCCTTCTTCTGGAACTATTTTGCTTTGAGCATCTATCCAAATTAATTGATCAGATCCACCCAACAAGGAGATGGTTCACTTTTGATCCAAACTGAAATAAACTGATTCCGATCAAAATTCTCCCTTTGAATGATTTAAAGTAGTGGAAAAATTACCATTATTTATTTGATTCAGCTCAATCATTTTTTTTCTACTTTCTCTATCAGGGATGGATAAATACCTCGAATGCGTTTTATTTACAAGTTCCGCATCGTATTGGTATACGCACTCCAATTGAAAAAAAATTATGCATTGTCCGATCCGTCCGATGCGTGCCGTCCGTCCAGTCCGATGACGATCTGTGTGACCTACCTTTATGCAATCTTTCTCGTCGTGGGGTTATTTTGTTGCTGATGTTGAGGATGACTCAAAGTCCTGAAAAAGAGAGAAAAAAATACAATTAATGATATCGTGTTCGTACAACGTTGATTACTATAGCTTGTGTAAAATAAGTTGAGACTTGGCCCTCCATCTCAAGAAATTACAGGGTTGCCAAATGGTGTAAAATTGCAACTTTCTCAAATTTCCAATTCACCGTCAGAATTGGAAGTAGAATATCATTCCCGATATCCTAGTAGTGCTAGATAAGTTTAAGGATAGAAAGAAGGATCAAAAGAAAATTCTACTTTTATGATGAAATTGGAAACATCCCAATAATTTGTTCTTCTTTTGAATATCACTTCTCTCAGAATCATGGGGCGTCGTAATGCGTAATGATTTCTCATCAAATTAACGGCGAGAATGTGTCCTTTCTATTGTTGTCTGGATAATTTTGGCATGTATATTCTTCTTCTCCCAATCTGTTAATTATAATAGAAATGTCCATATCATATGTTGCTATAGAACTATAATCTAGAGAGAGTACCTCTTCGAAACAGTTTCTAACAGGCAAATAAATTAATAATTTTTTCAGGTTGGCATCAAGTTGAGATGACTTCATTAGGTTGGCACCAAGTTGAAGAGCTAAACAAGATGCATCTATCGAGAATAAATTGATTGAGCACTGCTCCTTCAATCAGAGCTATTCCTGGGAGTATAGATAATTTTTACTTTCCTTGCCCTATTACCATAGGTAAGGAAAGTATTGCTTTCCGAGAAAAATTAAGGTACCCCAATTTCTATACCCCAGTTTTTGGGTATTGGTCTGTATGTGTGTGTGTGTGTGTGTGTGTGTGTGTGTGTGTGTGTGTGTGTGTGTGTGTGTGTGTGTGTGTGTGTGTGTGTGTGTGTGTGTGTGTGTGTGTGTGTGTGTGTGTGTGTGTGTGTGTGTGTGTGTGTGTGTGTGTGTGTGTGTGTGTGTGTGTGTGTGTGTGTGTGTGTGTGTGTGTGTGTGTGTATGAGTGTATGTGCGTCTGTGTACACGATATCTCATCTCTCAATCAACGGAATGACTTGAAATTTGGAACTTAAGGTCCTTTCACTTTAAGGATCCGACACGAACAATTTCGATCAAATACAATTCAAGATGGCGGCTAAAATGGCGAAAATGTTGTCAAAAACAGGGTTTTTCGTGATTTTCTCGGAAACGGCTCCAACGATTTTGATCAAATTCATACTTAAAATAGTCATCGATAAGCTCTATCAACTGCCACAAGTCCCATATCTGTAAAAATTTCAGGAGCTCCGCCCCATCAATGCAGATAGATTCCCAATTATCAGGCTTCAGATACAATTGAAACAAAAAAAATCAAGTGGAGTAGATTGAGCATGAAAATCTCTACAATTAATGTTTAGTAACATTTTCACCTAAATTTGAAAATAAGCTTTAAATTCGAGAAAATGTGATTATTCAATTGCAAATTATTGTTGATTCTATTAAATCATTCACTATCAATAGTAGACTTGAGATGCGCGGGTACACTAGCGTCAGGTGATCAATTTTCATAACGGCAAGGAAAGTTGTGTGAGTGCGCCACACCAGATTTTTATTTTTCATAAGACGAACTTTTATGACGGGGGCTGCTTCAATTATTGATCCTATTCTACCAAGACTAATTTTGTTAGTATATCCGACAGATCACGAAAACTGCTTCAACAATTTCGATGAAATTTTTATAATTCAGTATGATATATGGAGGGCATTTTTAAAACTTCAGAAGTGTCCGTTGTGGACGCTGTTTGCAAAGAATGAGGAAATTCGGCCAAAATTTAACTTGGGCGAAAGAAAGGGGTTATTTATTGAAACGGCCAAATAGCTGTTGTTGCTTTTCCCAATGTAAAAATATCTTCCATAGAAGTAAGGCGCTTTTTTCATGAATCAATTATTCTCAAACATTGATTGTTGAACATTGAGATTCTCAAACATTGAGAAAATAGAAGGTAGCTTTCGAAAAAAATATGCATAACAGTTCCTTGACTGTCAGTATTTCTCATGAATAGCATCAATGCTCCCCATTCAAACAATGCTGACACATTGATGTGAATGTAGCTATAATTTGGTTACTCTAGATCAGATGAAGATAATAATGTTGATGATCGTTACTGTTCCAATTTCAATCATGTTTGACATTTCTACTTTTGATGCTAGCTGTTATCATTATGTGAAATAAGGTCTCATTGAATGGAATCATAATCATTGAAGTCAATTAGGCCTATACTAAGAAAGCAATTTCTGTTTGAATTCATGTGTGTTTGTGAATATGTATTTGTTCGGACGGATCTCGAAAACGGCTCTAACGATTTTGATTGAATCAGGAATATAGTGTGTTTGCGACAAAAAACATTATTTTGGAATAGGTCTCAACTCTAGGAAGATTCGCTGACGTTCCTTGAGAAAGGATTATTGGTCCCTCAAGTAGCAGCTGATACACACACACACACACACACACACACACACACACACACACACACACACACACACACACACACACACACACACACACACACACACACACACACACACACACACACACACACACACACACACACACACACACACACACACACACACACACACACACACACATACACACACACACTTTATTAAAATAAAGCTTGAAATAGTTATTTGTGCAACAAGTGCGCAAATTGTCACATTGCTGCACCGAAAGAAACGTTTACGCATGAGCCGTAGGCAAGTGCGGAATGATGGTTTCCTGAGTGCAGCAAAGGAGCTTTGCGCACGTATTCACATTAAATTTTTCCTACAGTTACCATTGAATGTAAGAAATAGGTAATTGAAGGTAGAAATGTCTCATCATTCATCAACTTTTTTGAGTGTTAAATTGTGGCTCTTGAATTGCTGATAATGAAGTATTGCAATCATTACACACAGAAATGTTCAGAAGTTAATGGAAATGACAATAGACGTGATATTCCTGAGTTATCCAGCAGTCAATTATTTTTATCTCATCTACAAAAAATCATAGAATCTATTCTAAAATAATAAATGGTAGAGTGAAAATTATTGCAGAAGCCATTTTAAATGAAGAGTAAAGTGGCTTCAGAAAAGGACGTTCTTGCTCAGACAACATTTTTTCAGTGAAAAGAATAATAGAGAAGAGATGAGAGTTCAATCTTGAAACGCACATGGCTTTCATCAATTTTGAAAAAGCGTTTGACAGAGTGAATCGATGTCGTTTGTGGGACATTCTTAAAGAGAGAGGATACCCTCTACACCTGGTGAATGTGATTAAATCGCTCTACAATAAAACGCAAATAGTAATCAATACAGGTAAGGATCGACTAGACGAAATGATTATAAATCAAGGAGTTAGACAAGGGTGCAGCTTATCACCCACTTTATTTAATATTTATGTGGACCACATTTTTAGAAAATGGAAATGTAGAGTAGCTATAGGAATTAAACTAACAAATGACGAGTACCTGAATGCATTATTGTTTGCTGATGACTTGTGGATTATTCAAGACAGTGAAAATGATCTCCAAAAATCAGTTTATGTTCTTAACGAAATTTGTAAAGAGTACAATTTTAAAATATCAATAGACAAGACAAAAATTATGGCTTTCACAGGTAAACATCCAACCCGTTCCTCTACAGATATTGAACTATAAACCGGCAGGGAAAAGATCTATTGGTAGGCCACGGAAGAGATGGCAATAAATACACTACTTGTATATATTATAGCGTAATTTTGTAATTGAAATATAGATATTAATAAGCTGTTTGTAAGTCGGAACAGGCATTAACCTAATCCTTGTACTTAAGATGATGATGATGATGATGATGCTAGAAAATAATTCCTCTCTACATAGGTATGACATAATATAGTTTCACTCATTTTGCTCTAGATCTAGTATTTACAGGGTTACCTTTACCTTCACCTTTTTCGGAGAGTAAAAGTGGAATTCAAAAATTCTTCTTTCTTGTATGTTCATTGTTTTTCTTCAATTATTAGTCAATTTTATGAGCTATAGCTGCTGCCTACTATGTCCCACTTCCACAATCACATTCAACACTATCCACATCTATTTTTTACACAAATTACCACGAAAATCAATCAAGAAACAACAAATTTGCATTTTAAATACACGCCAATGGCTGATTTGAATGATGGAAGTATGAAGAGCCGACAGGCGCGCGACCCAGCAGAAGAAATCGTAACTTCGTTCGTTCCATCTTTCCAACTATCTAAAAACAGGTTCCAGAAATTTAGATTCACAAACGGTCTCAAATTACGAAAAAATGCTCAAAGTAGCCTAAAAATAACATAGACACCAGAGAATTTTGATTGTAGTTTTTTTATTCACATGGATATCAATGAACGGTAATTATTTAACCTCAAAATTCAAATTTCATAATGTGTATTTGCTAGACATTTCTCATTGCTTGCAGTTGCAATAATAATTATCATTAGAAGAGAAACATTATTTATCATTAAATTATGAGAAGTAGTTATTTAATTATGATTCACATGAACATGATTCTTATTTTGGATTTCTAGAATGAGATTTTATCATGAATGTAGCCATTGAAATGATTCTTATCCAAACACAGTCATTCTAACCAACTTAATTTTGGTTTTCGCGGACCAGTCATCCATATAACCCACTAACTATTTTGTGTTGTCATGTTGCAAATCTGGAGTACGCAAAGTAATCACTTTGCGCACTAGTGCGGAAAAGTGATTCTTTGCGTTCTGTAATCAGTGCAGGAATGGTCAATTTTGAAGGTAACTGTAGGAAAAAAATCTTAACGAGTGTTAATAATGAACATTGGAAAAAGTATATTCTGCTTATAACACATATCGGAAAATACATTTCAGTGGCAAAAATATTTTCATTGAAATAAGGTTTTCTATTGAATGTAGTTTCAGATTCATATTAATACCTTGAAACGTTATCCAAAGGGTGTTTGTTACTCCTGGAAAGATGAATTTCACCTCCTTCTGCCTGAAGATTTTGATGATTTTGTGAAATTTAATATTTTTCCCCGTATCCTCCAATAAGACACAATTGATTGAGTGGATAGTCAGGAATTTGAAAAAAAATCCTCCTGTTGTTGAATATTTCGAAGTCCTGCCAGCAACCTAGGACGTATTTTATTCAGACATAATTATCTCGAAACTTCTGAAAATTTTCAAGGAGATTTGGTCACTGATTCGCACACTATACTAACGGTCTTAGTCAATTCACACATAACCGGACGTTCTAGTTACACGTACAATAGAGAGCTATTCAAGATTCAAAAACTTCGAAAACCACATTTTTTCTTTTCATAAGCCACAACTTTATGAATTCTGTAGTAGTTACTAACCGATTTTTAATTAAATAATATTTCTGAATAGATTCCTATAGGAATTTTCTCAAAGTTGAATTAAAAGTAAATTATCAAGCTAGTGTTGGATTTGATCAATGAACTGATTCAAAAATAAGGTGCTCAAAGGTTCAAGCTCTTGAAATCAATCACTATACATTTTTAATATTTTTTTCATAATTCATTATTTTGAAATTCAATGTAGAAATAGAGGGAATTTTGTTATTAAATATGCAGAGAAAACTTATAAAATTGTTTTATTCTCTGATTTAAGTTACTGATAATAATGTTTGGATGTTATATTATGAATTGTCATGTTTATTATGAATTTGTTGAAAAACTTTCGAGAACAATAACAAAATTATTTTTGCATAATTCGAAATATTCTCTCTAGCACTTGAAAATATTATGAATATTCAATCAATAGAAGGTAAGATTCATAATAGAAAATTAATTCGAATTTGAATTTGATGATTGTCATTCCTTTCTGTTTACAGATTCAAGTGATCTTTCTGAATAATGCAACTTCAACAATACGTAGCGACAGATAGGTGGTAGACATAACAGCAGTGGAATATTGGGGAGGGTGAGTCAACCACAAAGTAATGCCAGGTAGAACATGCTTCGAGGTGATATAGTTGATGACACACAACCCCTGGCGTGGGAGAGGTCACGCTTCAGGTGGGAGGATTACCTTGGTCAGGAACAGGATGAGTCACTTCTATCTAGTTACTTCGAAGAACAGGTTGCTGCCTGAGAGTAAAGAATGTATACTATACATTCTGGTTTACACTTGTATTCTCTGCAGTTCAGGATGAAGATAAAGATGAACCAGACTTCTTATAACGGTGAGTACGTTTCTCGAGTTGCTAGTGAATTGATAGATAATTTTGTTACTCGAAGCTATTAATTTCCTTCTACGATTTCGATTAATCAAATCATATTTGAAAATATGTGGAGGATTGCGAGATTTCAATAATAGAAACAATTTTCTTGCAGATCAGTATGTACTTCACATGAGTCAAGCAATCAGTTATTTAATTTCCAACAGATATAGTATTTCAGGAAGTGGATAGCATTTCTGCTTATTCCAAGGGATTGCATTGTTCTTCCAATTGAAAAATAATGAATCTCATTTCTCAATTTTCTTCATTCATTCTGCTGTATCAACAACCTTTAGAGACTGGTACATGATAGGAGCTTGCGATTGGTCTCGAATTGTAGGGAATTCTACTCTCAACAAGCTTTACCACATCTTTAAGTACTGTTTTGTATAAAAACTGCTAAGACTATGAAAGTGAGGAAATATCTAAAATTTCATGATTTTTTAAACGATGTGATCAAATCTCATAAACACATTTTCCATGGATTATTATTATTATGTACTGCTAATAATGGAAGAGAAGGTTTTGCTTTTGAATAGAAAACCAAGTGCAATTTTTTATCGCCACGGATTATCGAAATAAACAGCCTTATATATTATACTGTGATAATTTGCCATTTTTGCCATTCACCTCAACCTGCTTTACCCTACTCTCATCTTATTGTCACCCTTGCTCAGTACCGATTAATCAGATAATTTTTTCAATTTCAAAAATATGCTGAATTCCCTTCACATCCTCAACGCACTAACTAGAAGATGCCGAATTGGATTTGGTAGTTTGCCAAAAAGAAAGAGTTCACTGTTAGAATTTTTAGGGTTGAGTTTCGGTCCAGAATTGTGCAAGAGGATCTCAAACTTTTTATCAGTTCAAGGCGTTGCCTGATATTCAACATTCTTCACTTGAACTGGGATGAGCTTTGGAGTAAGGTCTGCCAAATCAGAAGGGTCGTTTGGCTGCAAGCCATATTCTCTCACATCCTTAACTTTTCCTCAAGTGTTGATCTCGCAAATCACAATCCTATCATACATGAATATTTTTAAATTTTTCCATGCCTAATGCAAGCCTTATGCATATTCAAATGTTCTCATTATAAGATAACTATATCAAGTTTTAATGTATTATTGATCTTCACATCCTCCATATAATCTACTGCAAATAGCAGTCTTATTTCAAAATACTTTCATAATTCACTTCTTCCATGGATCTTTGAAATACGAATATGATTACATGGCATCAAAAATCTTCTAGGAAATTGAATTCCATCATGAGGATACTACTTTATTATCATCACTGTTGAATGTACAGGTTGCTCGATAAAAGAAAATTTGTTTCAAACAGTTCAGCTTTTATTTTCCTTTTTGGGCCTTCTATCCATTATTCCAAATCTCATCATTTATCATTTCTTTTTTCACATGTTTCATATGATAATGTAACGATAATATTGATGATTCAATGCATTGAATGATTGAATTTTACTCTTGCATTCCAATAAGTACATATTAAATATGATATCACATCGTAATATTATGATTAGGAGTGAGAATTTTGTTCGCTGACTGTTGATTTTGAACTTTTTCCTTTATTCTCCAAATCAGTCATTTAAAGTGACAAGCATCTGCAAAACCTTATCAAGTTCGATTCCTCAACTTCATGTCATTATACTCTCTCCTTAAATGATTTTCTCTATCATTCCATGGATAGACATCAAACACACCCTCTTGCAGCCAACTTTGGAAACGGTTGACTTATCAGGAAGCTGTGAAGATAAGACTTCCACGTTACAGAACAATTGTTCAGCACAGACATGGAATTTGCACAGAGAGACGCACTCAACTGTAGCACTAGATTATAGTGATGCTGGAAGGGAAGCTGCGGTTGATGTCACTGGCACGGACCAGCGATCACAAGAAATTCATCCTCGTTTCAGGGGCTTCTGCAATAAATAATGTTGGACTAAGAAGAGCTTGGCATTCATCAAGGGTGGCCGGTGCTTTTAATGAAGGTTGGTGCAAAAAAGGGAAGAAGAAAGTCGAACAGTGGAAAGAAATGTGTCCAATTTGACGCAGATTCTAAGTGCAGAAGGGAGTGAGAGCTGAGGGTTTTTGAAAGGGGAGCCAAGAAAAAGTTTTGGAAACCGGGAGGGTTTCTAGAGGAGGAGAAGCTTCTTTTGCCACGTGTGCAGAATAGCAGCAGCAGCAGCAGCAGCCAAAAGGAGTCGTAATGACCAAACGGATCTCGATCTCGTTTCTGCTGCTGCAAGACTATAAACAATGAGAAAAGGGGAAGAAAGAGACGGCAATGGCGGAAGACCGAGGGAGGGACTTTAATCCGGCTACGGAATCCTCTGCGAAAGTTTCGGCCGTGAGTAATGGGTGCGATAGTGCAGATTTCTGTAAGGTCGTGAATTAAGCACAGGGTTGGGAGTGTCCGCTTCCCCTCCTCTCACCCGCACCACACTGATATATTGTACTTTGGGGCGCGCAGTTGAGAGAAACTAAGGAAGGGAAGGTGAAGGGAAGTACACACCGACCACAGACTCCCTCTTCCCTGCGATAAACATAAGTCTCTACCCTACTCCCCCTCCCACACTTTCCTCATCTAAGCTCTTCGCTAAGCTCAACGTAGTCCTTAAACTAATTACTCACTTTTTTGTTTCAATAATTAAGAATTGTCCGCATTTTTACTGCTCTGCCCGACGCTCTTAACGTTTATGACAGCTTGTTGTTGTGGCCCGTCTCCTCGTCAAACTTTCCTTTCCCGAAATCGTCCATCTTCTTTTTTCTCCTTTCCAAGAGGAGAAAATACAAGAGAAAAAAGGAACAGGTCGTAAGGTCTCCATTCATTTGTGTTCCATTCTCTTCTTCCTAGCCTTCTCCCCATTCCCTCACAAACCCCATATGCCTCTAATTTCAAGTCTTTTCTTGCCTTTCCTCTGAAACTCCCCACTAAAAAGTTGCATAATTTATTTTACTTTTCATTAGGTCTGCTCTGTATTCCGTTTTTGTTCCATCTACAAAAAGGGTGACTGCTTTGCCACAATTTAAAACCGCGCTTTTTGTTGCTAAATGTTGACTACAGTGCTATGTAAATGTCCATTTTGCATGTGAAAGTGAAATTTTTTGTCCACAAATTAGTTAATTTACTGTCTTATCTCACATCAAGCAGCATCTATAGAACAGGAAATTCTATTTATAATCCAGGAATAATTCATAGAATAGATCGAATATGAGATCCCATCACTTATAGAATAGATTATATTAAATCTTCCATGAATACGAAACTTCTCACAAAGGAATGGTAGAGATGCGAGTGGAATCATGTTCCACAATCACGAATGAGAGATTAAATTATAGTTTCAGATTTACCTTATAGTTTTAGTTTTGAATTTTAGATTCAAGTATCTATGCTTATAAAATTCTTATCTCACTGACTCACTGACTCACTGGCTCACTGATCACGATTTCGGGAAAACTACTGCACGGATTGCAACAAAACTTGAAATATAGCTTCCTTTTAAGTCCTAGGTGCTCACTAAGAAATCTTTTGGCGATATATTAACTCTAAGGGTGGTTTTTAAGGGTTTAAAGTTCGTATTTTACCATGTATATTCTTCTTATTCCAATCTCTTAATTATAATTGAAATGTCCATAACTTACTATATGTTAATATAGAACTATAATCTAGAGAGAGTACCTCTTCAAAACAGTTGTTAACTGGTAACCAAATTAATAATTTTGTCAGGTTGGCAATAAGTTGAGTTAACTTTGTTAGGTTGGCATCAAGTTGAAGATTAAAATGCATTTATCGCGGAAAAATTGATTGGGTACTGCTACTTCAATCAGAGCTATTCCTGAGAATATTATTTTTTTTTCTCCAATCACTTGATAATGGTATTATTTATAGCCGAAACATGTCGTGTTGAATGATTTTAAAAAGGGTAATCACATTTATAAATATTAGAATATAGATATAAGAATAAATATTTTTATTTCTATTCCTGGGAGTATAGATAATTTTTATGTTTCATAAAACAAACTTTTATGACGGAAGTTCTCTTAAATGATCCTATTCTATCAAGACTAATTTTGTTTGTATGTCTGACAGATCGCGTGAACAGCTTAAACAATTTCGATGAAATTTTAATTATTCAGTATGATGAATAGAGGGTATTTTTAAAACTTAGGAAGTGTCCGTTGTGGAATCTGTGTGCAAAAAATGAGAAAATTCGGCTAGAATTTAACTTGACGAAAGAAAGGGGTTATTTATTGAAACGGCCAAATAGCTGTGGTTGCTTTTCCTAATGTAAAAATCTGGTGTGGCGCACTCACACAACTTTCCTTGCCGTTATGAAAATTTATCACCTGACGCTAGTGTTCCCGCGCATCTCAAGTCTACTGTTCAAAGATCCAAGCCAGCTGGTGACAGGACAATAAGGCTGGAGACACAGAAGTTTGCTATCTCTTCATAGTGAATGATTTTATAGAATCGACAGTTGCCAAAAGTTTGTAATTGAAATAATAACATTTTCTCGAATTTCGAGCTTATTTTCAATTTTAGGTGAAAATGTTACTGAACATTAATTGAAGAGATTTTCATGCTCAATCTTTTCCACTTGGAATCTTTTGTTTGAATTGTATCTGAAGCCTGATAATTGGGAATCTAAAATCAAACTTTGCATAGATGGGGCGGAGCTCCTGAAATTTTTACAGATATGGGACTTGTGGCAGTTGATAGAGCTTATCGATGACTATTTTAAGTATGAATTTGATCAAAATCGTTGGAGCCGTTTCCGAGAAAATCGCGAAAACCCCTGTTTTTGACAACATTTTCGCCATTTTAGCCGCCATCTTGAATTGTATTTGATCGAATTGTTCGTTTCGGATCCTTAAAGTGAAAGGACCTTAAGTTCCAAATTTCAAGTCATTCCGTTGATTGAGAGATGAGATATCGTGTACACAGACGCACATACACTCATACACTCACACACACACACACAACACACACACACACACACACACCACACACACCACACACACACACACACACACACCACACACACACACACACAACACACACACACACACACACACACACACACACCACACACACACCACACACACACACACACACACACACACACACACACACCACACAACACACACACACACACACACACCACACACACACCACACACACACAACACACACACACACACACCACACACACACACACACACACACACACACACACACACACCACACACACACACACACACACACACACACACACACACACCACACACACACACACACACACCACACACACACCACAACACACACACACACACACACACACACACACACCACACACACACCACACACACACCACACACACACACACACACACACACACACACACACACACACACAACACACACACACACACACACACACACACACACACACCACACCACACACACCACACACACACACACAACCACACACACACACACACACACACGTTTGTAGTTTCCTTATGTTTCCTAGCATCTAGTTTTTTGTCTCATTTCTGAGATAACTTGAGAGGAAAAATTGATCATCTTAGTGGCAGCTGATTGAAACAGAAATTTCCATCATTTGTTGAAAACGAAAGAGGGAGGAGGAGGAAATATTAATGGCAGTGAAATTTTTATAATTTTTCTATATAATCCAAAAAATCTGGTGTGGTACACTCACACAACTTTCCTTGCTCATATTTGAAACTACGATCAGACTTTTGTATATGTGTATATATAATTGTTTTAATTGTTGAGTACTTTTTCCTTTGTGTAAATTGTGAAATTCAATGATTTTTTTTAGTCGTAATTTTTTTAAAGTCGTCAAAACAGTTGTTCTACAGATGAAATATCTCGACTATGTGTTCTTTTTATGAACTGCTCTACCTACCTACTCCATGCACGAGAAGGAGGTTACAAAGTCCATTTCTCAAGGATGGGGTGGACTCCCCATGAGTTTCCCAGAAAGGAGACTCATGCCAGTTAATAGAGCTGATAAATAACTATAAAGAGTATGAATTTGAAAAAAATCGGTCAAGTTATTTTGAGAAAATCGTGAAAAACATGGTTTTTTTTAGTAATTATCTGCCATTTATCTCAAGTATATTACGGAGCTCCTGCAATTTCTCTCAGAAATGAGACTCATGTCAGTTGATAGGGCTTATAAATAGCTATCCATGGTATGAATTTAAAGAAAATCGTAAAAGCCGTTTTCGAGAAAACCGTGAATAACATGGTTTTTTAGTGATTATCCGCCATTTTTCACAAGTATATTACGGAGCTCCTGCAATTTTCTCAGAAATGAGACTCATGTCAGTTGATAGGGCTTATAAATAGCTATCCATGGTATACATTTGAAGAAAATCGTTAGAGCCGTTTTTGAGAAAACCGTGAAAAACATGGTTTTTTAGTAATTATTCGCCATTTTTCCCGCCATTTTGAATTCAATTTTATTGAATTTCTTATTGTCAGATCCTCATGGTATAAGGACCTCAAGTTTAAAATTTCAAGTCAATCGGTTGATTAGGAATGGAGTTATCGTGTTCACAGACATACACACATACACACACATACACACACACACACACACACACACACACACACACACACACACACACACACACACACACACACACACACACACCCAAAAACCACTTTTTTGGACTCAGGGGACCTTGAAACTTATAGAAATATGGAAATTAAGAAACCTTAATTTTTTTCGGAAAGCAATACTTTCCTTACCTATGGTAATAGGCAAGGAAAGTAAAAATTTCTTCCATAGAAGTAAGGCGCTTTTCCAATGAATCAATTATTTCCAAACATTAGTTGTGTTACCAAAGAAAATAGAAGGTAGCTGTCGATAAAAATATTGGAGAATATGCATAACAGTTCGTTGATATTCACTTGAAAGTGTCATTATACCTCATTATTAGCATCAATGCTCCCCATTAAAATAATGCTGAAACATTGATGTGAATCTTACTATAAGTTTGCCATTTTTGCTTTTTATGCCAGCTGTTATTAGTTTCGATTCAATTATGTTGAAATTTTCGCTTTTTACTTTTTTGCCCTATTACCATAGGTAAGGAAAGTATTGCTTTCCGAAAAAATCTGGTGTGGTACACTCACACAACTTTCCTTGCTCATTGAACTATAAGCCTCATTATCCATCGAGAATAATTTAGGGGAATAACATAATGACGATTGACGGCAACATATTTGCAACTACGATCAGACTACTGTATATGTGTATATACAATTGTTTTCAGAGTACTTTTTCCTTTATGTAAATTGTGAAATTCGATGATTTTTTTGAAATTCGTCAAAACAGCTGTTCTACAGATGAAATATCTTGACTATGACTGTGTTCTTTTTATAAACTGCTCTACCTACCGTACCCACGGTATATGGAAGAAGAAAAAGTAAAAATCGTGTACCTACCTATCTCATGCACGAGAAGGAGGTTACAAAGTCTATTTCTCAAGGATTGGGTGGACCCCCCATTAGTACCCCAGGAAAAAGACTCATGTCAGTTGATAGAGCTAATAAATAACTATACAGGGTATGGATTTGAAAAAAAAAAAATTAGAGCCGTTTTTGAGAAAATCGTGAAAAACATGGTTTTTCAGTAACTGTCATTTTTCTCAAGAATATTACGGAGCTCCTGCAATTTTCTCAGAAATGAGACTCATGTCAGTTGATAGGGCTTATAAATAGCTATCCATGGTAAAAATTTGAAGAAAATCGTTAGAGCCGTTTTCGAGAAAACCGTGAAAAACATGGCTTTTTAGTCATTATCCGCCATTTTTCTCAAGAATATTACGGAGCTCCTGGAATTTTCCCAGAAATGAGACTCATGCCAGTTGATAGGGCTTATGTATAGCTATCCATGGTATGAATTTGAAGAAAATCGTTGGAGCCGTTTTCGAGAAAATCGTGAAAAACATGGTTTTTTAGTCATTTTCCGCCATTTTTCTCAAGAATATTACGGAGCTCCTGAAATTTTCCCTGAAATGAGACTCATGCCAGTTGATAGGGCTTATAAATAGCTATCCATGATATAAATTTGAAGAAAATCGTCAGAGCCATTTTCGAGAAAAACGTGAAAAACATGGTTTTTTAGTAATTATCCGCCATTTTTTCCGCCATCTTGAATTGAATTTTATTGAATTTCTTAATGTCGGGTCCTCATGGTATAAGGACCTTAAGTTTAAAATTTCAAGTCGATCGGTTAATTAGGAATGGAGTTATCGTGTTCACAGACATACACACACACACATACACACACACACACACCACACACACACACACACACATACACACACACAGACCAATACCCAAAAATCATGTTTTTGGACTCAGGGGACCTTGAAACGTATAGAAAACTTGAAATTGGGGTACCTTAATTTTTTTTGGAAAGCAATACTTTCCTTACCTATGGTAGTAGGGCAAGGAAAGTAAAAAATTAAGGTACCCCAATTTCTAAATTTCTATACGTTTCAAGGTCGCCTGAGTCCAAAAAAGTGGTTTTTGGGTATGTGTGTGTGTGTGTGTGTGTTTGTGTGTGTATGAGTGTATGAGTGTATGTGCGTCTGTGTACACGATATCTCATCTCCCAATTAACGGAATGACTTGAAATTCGGAACTTAAGGACCGTACAATATAAGGATCCTACACGAACAATTTCGATCAAATGCAATTTCGATCTAATTTATTTATAAATACCGAATCACGATTTGCTTCCAATCAATTCAAATAGAATGGGTCAAGAACCATTATTTTTTAACGATATATTGATTGTGAGTTATTAAAATGTGTGTTTCATGTGACTGTTGAGTATGACTATTGTCAATTAATTAGGTATTGTTAGCTAACAATTAAAAATGAGGATTTTGATTAAATTTATGATATTCAGGTCCGTATATGCGCAATAGGAGTTGAAACCAAGTTGAAATTCTGGGATTGAATCAAACTATGGTCACATTTTAGTCATATTTTGTTTCAATTGGATCAAATCATGAATCGAATCGAATGCATTTTCATTTTCACACAATATACATGATCATGTATTAATAACAATAACAAGAATTAATATCAATTATCAAATGAAAATGATAAAAGTTATTCAAAGGAAAGTTATTCAAAAGCCATTTGAGTGAAATCAGTTGATGGTTTGAGCTGAGATTTTTCTATAATAATTGAACTGCTATGAAGATTATTGGTCTCAGCAATCAATTTCAGTGGGAGGCTACATTTCCAATAAGAATTTAATCGCACTGATTTCTAGTTGAGAATAGAGGTATCCACAATGAATTATTTCCATCTCTATTCGAAAACTACTTGGAAACTAGCAAAATCTCTTAATAAGAAACAACGTTTCGTCGGGAGAAAATACTATGCTATTTCAAGTTATCAATTTCATGCCTCACTGCATCCAATTAATAGACCACACAACTGCGGTTTCTCCACTAAGTTACATTGAGATATTGAATTGCATGCGTCATTGCATGCAATTTATAATCCACTCAACAGCTGATTTATGAAGAATAATTCTATAGTATGATTTTTACTCCAATATTGGCGTATGAAGGAGGATCCTTTTCTTTTATATTATCCTTGAAAGGCAAAATTTCCAAAAAAAACCTTGCATATAGGTCAACGAGCAATTTAGAAAGGAACATACCTGTCAAATTTCATGAAAATCTATTACCGCGTTTCGCCGTAAATGCGGAGCATAAATATAAACATAAAGAGAAATGCAAAACCGTCGACTTGAATCTTAGACCTTACTTCGCTTGTTCAATAAATATAGATTCACAGATCTCTATCAATACTCCCAGAAAAAAGGCTACTTATTATGTTGAAGAGATAATCTTTATCAGACTCTTTTATGTTTATTCGATTCAACAATAGATTATGATAATAATAGGAGTAATCATTATCAATAATGAATTAATAAGAAGAGGAGAAATTAGGTGCAAGATAAAGTAAAATGGTCAAAACCGTTTGTTATGAAGTAGAGCTACTCGAAAACGGTGAAGTGAACTGAACTTCTTTCTCTGACACTTGCGAACCTTTTAAAAGAAAGATGATCCAGCCTAGGTGGAGCCTGGATGACAATCAACCCAGTTTGAGAAAGAAGGGTGGCCAGGTTCAGTTAAGGTCAGTCGGCTCGTATGACCTTTGCAAATGTTACTTGTGAGACGTCGCCCACCCAACACAGAAAAAAATAATCAAAGGCCGGTTTGAAGTGAAGAAGATCCCACGCAGCGACTCTGGTCAACGAATGAGTTGGTGCGGTGGGAGGAAGGTCCCACGAATCAGCCACCCCAACCGGTTAGCTAGTGCACACAGAGCACTCTTTTATCTAAAGATCATCGCACCCTCTAAACAGGCACAGTATCTTATATTGAGATCATTTCACCCTCTTAACAGGCACATTATCTTATCTTTGTCCTTGGATAAAAATCTTACTTGAACTGTTCAATAAGTTTCGTGTACTTAGAGTTATTCATTAATCGAATTTTCAATTATATAAAGAACTAGCAGGGTACCCGTGCTTTGCTACAGGAATTGAAATATACGATCATTTTTGTAAAATATTTATAACCTAAATTCCACCAAAGTCGTTATAATCGTTTTTGAGATCCATCATACAAACAAAAATTGCTTGCTGAATATAACTGAAATAATAAATAAATTTAGTATCAACTCCTATTGCGCATATACGGACCTGAATATCATAAATTTAATCAAAATCCTCATTTTTAATTGTTAGCTAACAATACCTAATTAATTGACAATAGTCATACTCAACAGTCACATAAAACACACATTTTAATAACTCACAATCAATATATCGTTAAAAAATAATGGTTCTTGACCCATTCTATTTGAATTGATTGGAAGCAAATCGTGATTCGGTATTTATAAATAAATTAGATCGAAATTGCATTTGATCGAAATTGTTCGTGTCGGATCCTTATATTGTACGGTCCTTAAGTTCCGAATTTCAAGTCATTCCGTTAATTGGGAGATGAGATATCGTGTACACAGACGCACATACACTCATACACTCATACACACACACACACACACACACACACACACACACACACACACACACCACACACACACACCAAAAACCACTTTTTTGGACTCAGGCGACCTTGAAACGTATAGAAATTTAGAAATTGGGGTACCTTAATTTTTTTCGGAAAGCAATACTTTCCTTACCTATGGTAATAGGGCAAAAAAGTAAAAAGCGAAAATTTCAACATAATTGAATCGAAACTAATAACAGCTGGCATAAAAAGCAAAAATGGCAAACTTATAGTAAGATTCACATCAATGTTTCAGCATTATTTTAATGGGGAGCATTGATGCTAATAATGAGGTATAATGACACTTTCAAGTGAATATCAACGAACTGTTATGCATATTCTCCAATATTTTTATCGACAGCTACCTTCTATTTTCTTTGGTAACACAACTAATGTTTGGAAATAATTGATTCATTGGAAAAGCTCCTTACTTCTATGGAAGAAATTTTTACTTTCCTTGCCTATTACCATAGGTAAGGAAAGTATTGCTTTCCGAAAAAAATTAAGGTTTCTTAATTTCCATATTTCTATAAGTTTCAAAGTCCCCTGAGTCCAAAAAAGTGGTTTTGGGTGTGTGTGTGTGTGTGTGTGTGTGTGTGTGTGTGTGTGTGTGTGTGTGTGTGTATGTGTGTGTGTATGTGTGTATGTCTGTGAACACGATAACTCCATTCCTAATCAACCGATTGACTTGAAATTTTAAACTTGAGGTCCTTATACCATGAGGATCTGACAATAAGAAATTCAATAAAATTGAATTCAAAATGGCGGGAAAAATGGCGAATAATTACTAAAAAAACCATGTTTTTCACGGTTTTCTCAAAACGGCTCTAACGATTTTCTTCAAATGTATACCATGGATAGCTATTTATAAGCCCTATCAACTGACATGAGTCTCATTTCTGAGAAAATTGCAGGAACTCCGTAATATACTTGTGAAAAATGGCGGATAATCACTAAAAACCATGTTATTCACGGTTTTCTCGAAAACGGCTTTCACGATTTTCTTTAAATTCATACCATGGATAGCTATTTATAAGCCCTATCAACTGACATGAGTCTCATTTCTGAGAGAAATTGCAGGAGCTCCGTAATATACTTGAGATAAATGGCAGATAATTACTAAAAAAACCATGTTTTTCACGATTTTCTCAAAATAACTTGACCGATTTTTTTCAAATTCATACTCTTTATAGTTATTTATCAGCTCTATTAACTGGCATTAGTCTCCTTTCTGGGAAACTCATGAGGAGTCCACCCCATCCTTGAGAAATGGACTTTGTAACCTCCTTCTCGTGCATGAAGTAGGTAGGTAGAGCAGTTCATAAAAAGAACACATAGTCGAGATATTTCATCTGTAGAACAGCTGTTTTGACGACTTTAAAAAAATTACGACTAAAAAAAATCATTGAATTTCACAATTTACACAAAGAAAAAAGTACTCAACAATTAAAACAATTATATATACACATATACAAAAGTCTGATCGTAGTTTCAAATATGAGCAAGGAAAGTTGTGTGAGTGTACCACACCAGATTTTTGGATTATATAGAAACATTATAAAAATTTCACTGCCATTAATATTTTCTCCTCCTCCCTCTTTCGTTTTCAACAAATGATGGAAATTTCTGTTTCAATCAGCCGCCACTAAGATGATCAATTTTTCCTCTCAAGTTATCTCAGAAATGAGACAAAAAACTAGATGCTAGGAAACATAAGGAAACTACAAAAACATAAGATGCTAGGAGCTTCTTATGATCTGCCCTCAATCGGCAATAAATAAAGAAATTAGGCCACAACTTGGCATGCAAATTATTGAGTCAAATCATTTGAAGAATTAATTCATGTGTTGGAAGTGCTCTGTAGAATAGTAGACTAATTGCAGCGAATTTTGTTGAATATTAGGTGGGGCATAATAGTCGACCTCGACTTTATCCATTGGCAATTAATTTTTCCCGTTGACAGTTATCAAATTAGCAGTGATCATGTTATTTTTGCTTTTGCTTAATGCATTCGTAAATGGAATTCCAAATTAAGTTTATTTGGAATTTGTTGACTCTGGTATCCATGGATCTCTTGATAATTCTGGAATTTCTGGCATAGCCTATCACTTACTCTTCATTTCACTTATTCAAAAGTGTAGAGCATCCAATTCACTGGTTCTTCCTTCTATGGAAGTAAATTTATACATGAGAGTTCATCCATAATAGCTAGTATAACATTATTTATTGTGGCTGATTTCTCATGTCCTGAACTTTACTATCATGAATATTGAAGTTGGATGAATTTAATGTGAATTTGCATAATTCTGAATAGAGTTTATTCAATCACTTTGATGATTGTCTACTATTTTATGATTTCTCTCCTCAATCATCGCTTGAAACCAAAAGCTTAGGGATAATAATTTGGATGTAAATAAACATGTAAAATTTAATGTCTATCTAGATTGACAACTTCAGAATTTACTTGTTATCTATCAATATCAATAGGTTTGTCTTGTGTCATGTAATGACATCATGAAAGTAAATTGGACCAACTAATAGAATATTACGTTTTTAGCTGATTTTGAAACATGAAAATATCAATCCCAGTTGCACAAAAGCCTGTTCAATTCCAATCATGATTGAATTCCATGAGAACTAATCAGAGCAGGGTTTTTTTTAATATAGAGCAACAGAGGAACCAATAGAACAGAAGCTGAAGAAATCAGTCGCATTTATATCACCTCACAATGAAAATAACATTCAACTAGCATATGTTTGGAGAGATCAATTTAAAATTTCTTATGCTATTATCCGGTCACTTTCTGCACCTATACTTCCATATGTTACATGAATACTGCAGTGTTTAAAATGAGGTCGCCAAATTTGGTAACTCGGCCAAAATTTAACTTGGGCGAAAGAAAGGGGTTATTTATTAAAACGGCCAAATAGCTGTTGTTGCTTTTCCTAATGTAAAAATATCTTCCATAGAAGTAAGGTGCTTTTCCCATGAATCAATTATTCTCAAACATTGAGAAAATAGAAGTTAGCTTTCGAAAAAAATATTTGAGAATATGCATAACAGTCCGTTGACTGTCAGTATTCCTCATTCATAGCATCAATGCTCCCCAATGCTCATTGATGACGATATTTTTATCAAAAGCTACCTTCTATTTTCTTTGGTAAAACAATCAATATTTTGAAATAATTTATTCTTGTGAAAAACACCTTTCTTCCATGGGAAATAATAATCATTTAATAAAAAAATAATAATTTCTACATTAGGAAAATCAACAACAGCTATTTGGCTTTAATAAATAACACCTCCTTTTGCCAAGTTGAATTTTGGCAGAATTTCCTAATTCTTTGCACACAGATTCCACAACGGACACTTCTGAAGTTTCAAAAATACCCTCCATATAATACTGAATTATAAAAATTTCATCGAAATTGTTTTAGCAGTTTACGCTATCTGTCTGATATATAAACAAAATTAGTCTTGATAGAATAGGATCAATTGATAGAAGCAACTCCCGTCATGAAAGTTTGTTTTATGAAACATGAAAATTATCAATACTCCCAGGAATAGAAATAAAAATATAAATCTGAGTACTATCTTGAAAACTATTTAATCACGACATGTTTCGAATATATAATGCCATTATCAAGTGATTCAAGAATAAATAATAATATAATATTCCCAGGAATAGCTCTGATTGAAGTAGCAGTGCCCAATCAATTTTTTTGCGATAAATGCATTTTAATTAGCTTTTCAACTTGGTGCCAACCTAACAGCGCAAACCTGGCAGGTTTGCGCTAATATCGTTGTCGTGTAGACCGGGCATAACAAATTCAACCAGGACCTCCTAAATACCGGACCTGCGCCTGTGTGGAAATTTAGGTAAAATGGCGCCGATATTTGGTGAGGTTTCAACTAAGCTGACACTGATATGTTGTCATCAGTTTTTACTATTTAGTTGTAGTTGAGTGAAGTTTTTTTACAAATGTCACGGGCTTTATAATATTTACGAGTTTTATAATAATTGATCAATTATCATTTTATTATTATTTAATATGCAATAGAGATTCAAATTAGATTTTTTTAGTATTCAAAGTGTTTAGTAAGTGTTTAATAAATTTAAATTGTGAATAGTAAAGTTTTAAGAATTCAAAATGTATAGAGAGTGTTGAGTGTTCAAAGTGTTTTAATCAACAATAATTTTATAATATTCAACCGTAGCCTAGATTAATTTTTGTTTATCAGCCGTAACTCAACATTTAGCTTTATAACAACATGCTACAATGAGTAGACTCATGAACAGTTTTAATTGAACATGCCTAGAAAATGTTGTGTCCCTGGGTGTTAATCGAACTATATTATAGAAAAACCCCCTTAGTGACAATATTTACTTTTCCCAAAGATAAAGAGCTGAGGAAAAAATGGACAAGGTGTAGAGAGATTCTGAAGTCACCAACAATTCGGCTGTATGTATCAATCATTTTAGAGCATCAGACATTATTAAAGAAGACAAGTTTTTGTGTGAAGATGGTTCTTATGTGACTGTTCCAAGAAAAAAAGTAGAACTAAGTGATGGTGCCTTCCCTACAATTTTTCCAAATCAACCTTCTTACAACACAATTGAATCGTGTGTAAAGGTATTGGGCAATATATTTCTGAACAATTACTGCAACATGAAGAATAATAATCAGTTGCCCCAGCAAGCAAAGTCGCGAAAATTGAGAACATTGAATTCTTAGGCTAGAATAAAATAACGATAATTATAAGCTATGTGCATGTGAATTGCACTTGAATGCTATGTGCATGGGAATAAATAAAGTCTAGTTACCCTATCAAATAATTACTTTTTCAATAAACCTTAATTAAATCAATTAAACTAAACAAACCTTATTTAAATTCTTAAAAATTATTTTGAACAGTAATAAGTTATTAGAGAGAGCTGGAACCTATCTGATGGCAGTAAGTTAGTCGACCAAACATGGCGGCCATCTTGTTTGTATGCTCAGGTCCGGTATTTAGGAGGTCCTAATTCAACTCAACTTAATGCCAACCTGACAAAAATATTAATTTAGTTGCCAGTTAACAACTGGTTCAAAGAGGTACTCTCTCTAGATTATAGTTCTATATTAACACTAGCAGGTCACCCGTACTTCGCTATGGGAATTAAAAGATAAAATTATTTTTATGAAACATTTATAATCTAAATCCTACCAAAATTGTTTCAATCGTTTTTAAGATTAGGCCACAACTTGACATGGAAATTAATAAGTCGAATCATTCAAATATTTAATTGATGTGTTGGAAGTGCTCTGTAGAAGAGTAGTCTAATTGTAGCGAATTTTGTAGGATATGGGGTGGGGCTTAAGAGTCGCCCTCAACTTTACTCATTGGCAATTGATATTTCCCGTTGACAGTAGTTATCAAATTAGCAGTGATCATGTTATTTTTGCTTTGGCAATTGAAGATTGAATTCCAAATGAGGTTGATTCAGAATCTGATGACTCTGGTATCCATGAATCTCTTGCTTATTCTGGAATTTTTCGCATAGCCAGTCACTTACTTTTCGTTTCACTTATCCAAAAGTGTAAAAGCAGCCAATCCACTGATTCTTTCTTCCATGGAAGTCCATTCATACATAGGAGTCCATTCATAATAGTATAACATTTATTGCAGCTGATTTCACAAGTCCTAAACTCGACAATCATAAATATTAAAGTGGGATCAATTTAATGTGAATTTGCATAAATCTGAAGAGTTTATTCAATCGCTTTGATTATTGACTACCATTATATGATTTCTTCCTTTGATCTTAGCTTGAAACCAAAAGTTCAGGGATGAAAATTTGGATGTAAACTAACATGTAACTCAATTTAATTTCCATCTTAATTGACAACTTTAGAATTTACTTGTTATCTATTGTCACATGGTATTTTAGCACCACAAAATATTTTTGGAATGAACTATTGAGCTCAAATAGAATTATAAAATAGAAAGGAAATATAGCCTAGTCAAAGTACTACTCAAGTAAGATCGAATGTTATTGATGATAAGGAGTAATCATATTATCTAAAGCGATAAGAAAATCATGCAAAATTGTAATTCAACAATAATGAGAATCCATTGGCAGAATTAAAAATTATAAAGCGGCTTATTATTGGCAGATCATAAAAAATAAAAGTTTGCATGTACATTTGAGGTTAGAATTCTTTGTTTTTGTTTTAAATGAATCAATCAATCTAGGATAAATCGACAACTCTTTGAATTGATACCTAACGAATCAGCTGATTGCTCGATCAACCAGTATAAATTGAATTATAAGTTTTACTCACAAAATATATATTATATACACTAGGGAAGGTTTATGTAAATAGATAAGGACAACTATTATTGCTGCATGAGTATTTATTGCAATCTAAAAAAGTATGAAAACCAAGAGTACACAAAGCTCATATAAAAAATTGAATGTACACTGCTTTATAGTATCGTATATCAAGATTTATTTATTGGAATAATCTAAGACAATCACTCCATTTATTCATATAGAAACTTTTTATTTATCTTTCTATAACAAAGTTGGAGAAACCCTGAATCTGAAGTAACCAATTGCATTGAGTCTTACTAAAATTAGAAAGCCAATCAGAAGGAAGCTTACAAATCGTTCAAGGAAGAGATGAAATTTTTCTGAAAATCATTTCTTTTTGGCTTGTGATCCCGATCTGTGAGGACGCACATGGAGATTAGGGTCCTTACTTTCCATTAAATTTTAAAATCATCAAGCCAATCCCTCTTTTAAATGTAAAAAATATTTGTAATTAATGTTTGATTATCTGTGAACTCAGTGTTGTTAAAGAGTTCTTAATTGTAATCTGTTCCCATAAACATATTTTTAATACTGAGAGAAATTTATAAGAAATCTGGACCACGCGCGAGCCCAGCAGAGATGAAAAGGACCTGCAGAATTAATTATTGGAAATAATTAATTCACTCTACAAGACCTTCAAGAACATCATTACTGTGAGTGTTAGTTCCAATGAGCTCATTAGCCGGCTTTTAATAGTGAATTGGGGAATTGATCAAAGCGCTATATAAATTAATTCAAGTTTAAAAAATTTGCAACATGTCGAGTGCTATCATATAGTCTATAAGAACGTTTTATGAATTTATTTGATTTATGTAGGAAGCTTACTTCCATGCACGGCATGAACTCATATAATCCTGAGATCATTGAATTGTTAATTTTATTAATTATTATTTGCTCATTGATTGAAGTAAGTCATGTTAAATCTACAGACCAAACAGGTTTTAAATTGTAGAATTCTGAATTGACTTGAAGTCCATGTATCAGTATTAATACAAATTTATAATTTTTAAAGCTCACAACAGTGAATGCTATTAAGCCTTGTGATAATCATCCAAATATAGAAAAGAATTTATTTTAAGAAAATTATAGATATAAGAATATTTTATATATATATTATTTTATGGGAATATATTTTGTTTTATGTCAGCATACAAAATCATGGAAGTTTTTATTATATCCTAACTCATCTCGTGATATACAGTTTGAGCTGTCTTGGTACCAAGAAAAAATATTCTGCATCACATAAAATTAGTGAATCAATTATTATTGATCTTATTAAGAGCATTCATTATTTACCATCCTTTGATGATAGTCATACTAGTCCACCAGAAAAATCATATTGATAATTATATTAATAAGGTTCCAGTTATATCATATAAGGATCCAGAGAACTTCAAGAACTGGCGTTGTTAGTTCTAAGGAATTTCAGAAGGATAAATTGGTGAATACCTGTATTCATGACAAGCTTTTTAAAAATCAACTAGAAAAAACCATAGTTGGTCTTTAATATTCTCGATTGGATACATGGTTACTGGTAATCAGTCATCAACTATCTTTTTGATTTCCTTATTGGTATTCTTCCAGAACTTCACGGAAGCAGTGGTAAGAATTATCAATCACCAATCGTTGAACCTTGTGGTGAATAATTATATTTGGAAAATTCATGCATCTACCACTGAGCTAGAGCTGCGATCTGAACCCAGCATATTTGCGAGCCGGATGGCCTTCACTTTTTGCAAATTTATTTGCAAAATAGGGATCCTAACAACTGCTCTTATAAATATCAAAATACCGCACCTCATATGAATGGTTGGCAATCCACATCTTTACACAAATGGCTTCACAACGTGGGACTCTATCATAAGAGATAACCCCCCAGGAAGCACGTCTTTATACTATCAATATCAATAGGTTTGTCTTGTGTCGTAATAACATCATGAAAGGAAATAGGAGCAGCTGATGGAATATTATGTTTTTTCTATTTAGTTTCAAGCTGATTTTGAAACATGGAAATATCAGACCCAGTAGCACAAAAGCATGTTCAATTTCAATCAGGATTAAATTTCATGAGAATTGATCAGAGCAGGGTTTTTCCAATAGAAGGCTTCTCTGATTGGTTCTCTATTTAGTCCGGATTATGAATTAATAGACAGTGCAACTGTCTCTCTCAATGCCATGGCTGCGTACAAACATAGAGCAGCAGAGGAACCAATAGAACAGAAGCTGAAGAAATTAGTCGCATTTCTATCACCGCACAATGAACATTACATTCAACTACCATATGTTTGGAGAGATCGATTTTAGATTTCTTTTGCTATCATCCGGTCACTTTCTGAACCTACCGTATTCTTCCAGATGTTCCATGAATACTGCAATGTTTTAAAGAAGGTCGCCAAACTTGATAACTCAACTAGAGCTATCATAATGTTTTTTTATTTGTTCACACTTTCTTACGTTTTCAACAGACTATGGAAAACTTTTCCCTGATCAGCTGCTACTTGAGGGACCAATAATCCTTTCTCTTGGTAGTTCAATGAATTTTCCCAGAGTTGAGACCTGTTTCAAAAAAATGTTTTTTGTCACAAGCACAATATATTCCTGATTTAATCAAAATCGTTAAGAGCCGTTTTTGAGATCTGTCTGACATAGATACATATATCCACAAACACACATATTCAAACAAATCGCTTTCTTAGTATAATTACTGACTTCAATGATTATGATTTCATTCAATGAGAGCTTCTTTCACATAATAATTACAGCTAGCATCAAAAGTAGAAATGTCAAACATGATTGAAATTGAAACAGTAGCGATCAAAACACTATTATCTTCATCTGATCTGAAGTAACCAGATTATAGTAAGATTCACATCAATGTGTCAGCATTGTTTTAAAAGGGAGCATTGATGCTATTAATGAGGAATACTGACAGTCAATGAACTGTTATACATATTCTCCAATTTATCTATTTTCTGTATAGGGCTACTTTTATAGAAATAGAAAGAGAAATAAAAATCTTAGTACCCTTTTTGAAATATTCAATCACAACATGTTTCGGACATTAAGTATTTCAAAAAGGGTTCTAAAATTTTTATTTTTATTTCTATTTATATTCTCCAATATTTTTATCGAAAGCTACCTTATATTTTCTTTGGTAAAACAATCAATGTTTCTGAATATTTGATTGATGGGAAAAGCGCCTTACTTCTATTCAAGATATTTTCACATTAGGAAGAGCAACAACAGCTATTTGGCCGTTTTAATAAATAACCCCTTTCTTTCGCCCAAGTTAAATGTTGGCCGAGTTTCCTCATTCTTAGAAACCGATTCCACAACGGACACTCCTGAAGTTTTTAAAATACCCCTTTAAGCAGTTCTCGTGATCTGTCGGATATACAAACAAAATTAGTCTTGATAGAATAGGATCAATTGATAGAAGCAACTCCTGTCATAAAAGTTTGTTTTATGAAAAATAAAAATTATCTATACTTCCAGGAATAGCTCTTATTGAAGCAGCAGTGCCCAATCAATTTGTTCTCGATAAATGCATTTCAATTGATTCTTCAACTTGGTGCCAACTTAATGAAATAATCTCAACTTAATGCCAACCTGACAAAATTATTAATTGGTCGCCAGTTATCAACTGTTTCTGTACTCTCTCTAGATTATAGTTCTATAGTAACATATGATATGGACATTTCAATTATAATTAAGAGATTGGGAGAAGAAGAATATACATGCCAAAAGACGAACTTTAAACCCTCAAAAACCACCCTTAGAGTTGAAATATCGCCAAAAGATTTCTTAGTGAGCACCTAGGACGTATAAGGAAGCTATATTCTAAGTTTTGTTGCAATCAATCCAGTAATTTTTCAGAAATCATGATCAGTGAGTCAGTGAGTCAGCGAGTCAGTGATATAAGAATTTTATGAGTATAGATATGGTATGGACATTCCAATTATAATTAATAGATTTGAAGAAGAAGAATATACATGCTAAAATACGAACTTCAAACCCTTAAAAATCACCCTTAGAGTTAAAATATCGCCAAAAGATTTCTTAGTGAGCACCTAGGACTTATAAGGAAGCTATATTTCAAGTTTTGCTGCAATCCGTCCAGTAGTTTTCCAGAAATCGTGATTAGTGAGTGAGTCAGTGAATGAGTCAGTGAGTGAGTCAGTGAGTGAGTCAGTAAGTGAGTTAGTGAGTGAGATAAGAATTTTATAAGTATAGATTCCAGTGTGGAGAGGAAAAAATCTCTCGAATTAGAATTACTTCTTCGTATTTGAAATATTGAAAATTCAATATTGTACCAGGAAGACGAATATTCAGGAATGAGAACTATCCTCCCATAGGATAAGAGAATTCGTTCCGAGAAAAGAACTCGGTCAAGTACGACAGGAGTTGATCGACAAATGAGAAGAGTTGTTCTTGTAAAAAAATGAATCACCCATAAAAATGCTCACTTGCTAAGCCCTACAACTTATTGAATTACTAAGGCGTTGAAAGTGATCATTATCTCCAATGACCAATTTGTTCGAACCAATATTTTTCAAGCTTTTTTTAAATAACAATGTTCCAAATTTTTTTTTGTCAATACAGACTCACATCACGTTTTTTACCTCAAACCCTCGACAGTCTTATTTCATTCCTCATCCTCAGCGAACCACCATTGATTTAAAAAGTAGATCATTATTCCCTCTGTGTATGACCGGCTGTTTTGATTTCGCCTGAAGGCTGAAGGCATTGCTGCTGAGTTTGTGCGTTTCATTAAAACCGCTGAATACAGTCAGCAGATTGCAAGATGCCTTCATTGTGGATTAATAATAATTGTACGAGGACTGCGAATAATTTCGAATTTTGCTGTGACTGTTGATGAATGGCGCAATCAGGGGACAATAATTGCAGAGGAGTAAGGGAAGGGGATTTGGTGGAAGGATTTGTTCCCCGACGTTGAGATCCCTTGAAGAACAATCGTTCATTACTTGTGTTGGCACGTATTGCCCCGGCAAAAGGGTTAGTACTTGGCGGAAACAGACGTACAGACAGACAGACTGACAGAAAGGGCTGTCAATGGGGAAGCAGCCCTCTGTTACTGACGTTGGTGTTGTTTCCCAAGCCTCAATTTCCACTGCCCTCAGCTCAAAACCTCTGTGCCTCACACGATTTTTCTCGCCGTTCCTCGCAATTTGTCTTCCCTTCAACACGCTTCGAGAAGCAGCCTTACTCCTCCACCGCTCCTCCTCTACCTTCTTCTACTTCCTCCTTTACTCCCTCAGTAGCACGTTCTCCAGTAGCTACCAGGTACACACACGCGCAAGTGCGTGCACATCCACTCTAAAACTTATAATTATCTCACTGGGTGTCCCGAAATTCAATTCTCCCACCCGGCCCTGTGTGGTCGAAGTCATTTCTCCCATGTCATGTGAAAGAAATTCATATCTGGATGAGAGTGCACAGATATATTCATTAGGAAGCACAATTATTCTGATGGATTTTGTGAAATGTAATTTCTGTTCTAATTGGATCTTACTGGAGGGAGATAAGGATGGAGAAAGATGTTCATTTGAGAGGTTCATAGATATTCTTGTTTCGGAAAGTATAGTGTTACTTAGTAGGGTACAATCTTTTATGGAAAGAAAATCTCATTCCTGATCAAGTAGTACTGTATCAGCATCCATCCTCCTTCTCACATATACCAAATATTTTTTGACACTAACATAATGAAGTTATAGCGTTAAGGACTTGAATAACAATATTGATATGGATGATAATATCAACAACAGATTCCGTCCATCAATGATATTTTCAACTGTTCGGAATGACTTCATACTCAATACTCAATACTTGATATCCATGCGTCAAATTATCTCTATTTTGTCATTATATAATCATAACCTTAGAAACAACTGAAAAGCTTCAATCATTAGTGAACCTAGTGACGGTCTGACGGTAGACAATCATAATTTGAATTGATAACAGATTCAACTTTCTACAGATGGAATTCCAATTATTATTGCAAACTCAACTAGCTTTAGAAAATACAAGATGTCTTAAATCTCCAATCAAGTTGGAACAATATGAAATTTTATAGACATCTTTCAAAAGAGACAAGATAGGCTATAAAAAAGGAGCTACCATGGTAATAACACATTTTCGCTTTAAATGAAGATAATTATCGTTATTCAGAGAAGCTGGTTTCAGATGAGCTGGTTAATGAAGACAGAGATGGTGCTTTTTTTGAAAGGTAGACAGACTTTGACTCAAAGCGAAATCAATCATGTTGTCCAGTGAGGCGCTGGCTGTAGATCACGTGATATTTTCATTCTATGCAAGGTATTCTTTCTTTGCATCTTACGAGGGACGGAAATTACTCAAACGAGCAGCATCAGGCTCTCCCATTTCGTATATGCTTTATTCCAGCAGCGCCAACCTTATTCTGTATTTAAATTTCTTCTCTGCAGGCCCGTTCCCCTAATAAACCTGTTCTTGATTATTTTTTCCACGGCAGCCCTTTTCATATTTTATATTATCATTATTCAAATACAGCAGGGAGGTAGATGAGAAGCCTGTAAGCACCGGTCCTCTAATTTTCATCTTTTTCAGTCAGATATTTTCTATTCAAGAGAAAATTTTCCTTCCTCGCTTGCTTCTTGTGCCGCATCCTGTCAAGCTCTAATGAAAAGTTATATACTCCATGAAAAACTCCGTATACGATGGCGTACAAAGCGAAAAATTGAGATCGCTAATTGCAGAATAATTACGGGAGCTGCTTTTGAATATGATGAGAAAAATTATGATAGTCTTCTATCTCTTTGTTGTGTAATGTAGTTGATATGGAAAATGCTGCACTCCTCTGTTCAACTCGTGCAGTATCCGATATTCTTGTGAATTTTGATCAAGAACATCAATCGAGTAACTTCATTAAATTTGATAGTGGATGGTCTGTTACACCAACTTTTCATCTCTGATTTTAATCATCAATTAACAGGAACTAATTTTGAAGTATCCTCATTAGTTAGATTCTCAAAAAATAATCAGTTTCAAGAATCTTTTCCATGACTGTCATAAATATCACTATCATAATTATAAGTATTTGATCACAATTTTGAGTCAGGCATTGTACACTGGATAATTATATACTGAAAATTGAAAAAAAATTCAACTGCGAAATACTAGTTGAATATATGAAAGGATAATTATTATTCATCTATTATTTTATTAATTTCGAAGGGTACTGTAATTCTATTTTATAAATGAAAATAAGAAGATCTGAGGTCATACATTTTATGAGAAAGGTAATACATTGTAAATCGGGAAGGATTGGAAGGATCATAATTTCAAGTATATTATAAAAGCTAATATTGCATCAAAATCATATTATGAGGATGGATATGGAGGTAGGAATTACTCGTTTATAAAATTTATAATAAGGTTTTATTTGTGTTATGAATAATTGTGTCGTTGTTGGACAAAATGCATTAGAAGTTTCTCATTAATGTTTCGTATTAACGCATTACATCAATATTCATTGAATATTTTATCAGTGATATCACCCCAACAGCTCAAAAACTATTCGGACACATACATATCAACTTCGTAAACAAGAAACAATTTCATTGTGATTCCAATTTTTTTCTAAGATTTTGATTGATATTGTAATGGATGACCTTCAATTAAGGTCGCAGTGCAACAGTTTCGATTGGGGTCACCAAGAACAGGTCAGGGGTCAACAGTATTGACTGATATAATATTTTGGTGACCGGAAGAACCAGTTCCGAAGTTGGGTACCCTCCACCTTACACAATTCTGGAGTGAAGGTGTCCCCCTCGCCAACTATTCGTACCTTTTGGGAGCACATCTTCCCACGACATGTTCAGTTCTTGTTGAGCAATCTTGGATGGAGCATCTCCGTTTCCTTTTTAAGTGTTGTATAGATTTGGTTGGGATTCTATGTGAGTACTCATTTTGAAAATGCATTCATTGCACTTTATTTTGTGCTTGATAGGTTTAAATAGTTGCTTAGTTTTCCATACACTATCCAGTAAAACAGAAATTCAATTCCTTTGGCAGTAATCTATACTATAATAAAGGAGAGAACCGGCACTTACGGAATAGGAAAATTATGTTTGACAAATCATCACGTCTGAACTAATGGACTGATTAACTTGAAATTTGGCATAATATGGATTCTTAATTAACCGGGAATGATTGATAATTTTTTTATTAATTATTCTAGATGGCCTATTTTTAATTCCTCAAGATTTCATTCGGTTTGTCTTGTGTTAAAGTAGACCCTTGCGGAGTATGGGTTACCTACTAGTATTATATAAAATATACATTTAATCTGCTATTATTTATAATCCATAGGATGACATAAATTTCTCATAGAATATCAATTCATTAATTAACTGTGTTTATCATTGTATTACTATGCTCAATCTACATTATCATAGTTCTTACCGCTTTGGTTTCACTGGATGTACAAAAGTATATTACGATTAGTTATTCATTATTATTTTACAATCAAGAAATTCCATTATTTATGATGATAACTGATGAAATGAATTCAAGCAATATCAATGCAATTAGAAACTCACTTTTACTTCAATCATCATAACACAAACTCCTTGGATTTTTGTACAATAAAGTGGACCTATTCAAAAGCAATATTTATAAAATAGAATTAAATTAAATTAAATTGGAATTAAATTTTTTCCATAACCTGACGATGGTGTGATCACCAAAACTAGTAGTTACGTTACAATTTGTATTCTTGTTTTTCAATATTTTTACAATTTTAAAGGGTACTATAATTCTATTTTATAGATACAGGTAAGTAGCCCTGAATTCATACATTTCAAAAACAATAATTTATCTTGTTGCTATGAATTTTTTCGTGATATCACTCCGAGTAATACAGTAGCTGGAAGGAAGCATGGGCGAGTATGGTTATTTATCGTGATGGTAGCTCAGTGTGATGACAGAAATGTTGGAAACTATCAATTGATTCTATGCTTTTCTAGTACCTACTGATAATGCAAAACTTGAAACCACAAATTATGACTCTATTGATACTTTAATCAATTTGGAGGTAGTTGAAGAGCTCAAATGGAAAATTATAATTGAAAATAATATAAATGGAGTCTACGAACAACCCGTACGAGGGCTTCATTCGAAGGCTTTAGAACTGATGTACCGTAGATTACAAAAGACAGAAGTACAGTCACTAGACACTAAATCATAATCTAGGAAAGACAATTAGATTCAAAACTACTCGTCTTGAAGCTATCTAGTTCCAAATATTCTGGACACGGTTATTACGGAAACGGCATTGAATTGTAATTATTGATATTGAAGGTCATTCACTAATTTCAAAATTGTAAAGGACAAGGTCATCAACATTCATCAAGGTCAAATGCCAAATACTTCATCAGAACGATCACTAGCCTTCCATGTCAACATATTCACTCATTGATCAATCCTATCGCAATAATAATTTTAGAGGTCATTGGATTCGAAGGTCATTGTCCCCTAGTTACATCAGGTTATTGAACTTGAATTTCCATTTGCATTTGGAGTTAACTTTGACAAAAAACTATTTAGTTGATCCGAGGTCAAGTCAGGTGTCACACTGCTATGTTTAATGCCGAAGTAGTCGACTGTCAGTGTGCAGGAGGCCTTTTTGACGTGTGTTGTAGGGGGGGGGGGAGTGGTTGGGGCTTCCAGCTTGTGCTTGGGACCGACCCTCGACTGCGTTGAAAATGACACGACAAACGTTTGTCTGGCTCAGTGAGGTATGTATATATGTCGCCCATACAGGTATATACTTATTTATATATGTCACGCATTTTTAATTGCCTGACGGCCACCACCTTCCGCACGACACAAAAAAGCGAAAGCCTCCCAAAAAATAAAAAAACACTTCACAATTAATCTGCATCCAGCGAAAATAATTGCTCCGCTGGCATGACTTGCATCCTATTACAAACGACCCGTACTAATGCTATTCATTATAATACAAAATCACCTCTGAACAGCGTCGCTGAGCTCTGAAAAACATACCACTTTCCAAAGCTGAGCAAATGATTATTCTCATCGGGCGCAGGGTGCTACATCATTTTCACCCGTGATAAATCTGTTCGCCATCATTTCAGACGCAATGCAACTGGATTATCGAATATGTAATGCCAATGTGTTGTGACATGTATACCGTTATATATGTTTGAGCAACCCCACTTCCATAAAATTGAAATGATAGGCCTACTCACAATATTTTATTAAATTTGATTTCCCAAAAAAGTAGAAGAATTATGAAATTTGAATGAATGAATTTACTTCGATGATCTCCCAATCAGTCAAGAGCTTTCCAGTCGACAATTTTTTAGACAACATCAGCTCCTCTAAAAGAGTTAAAAAAGAGTTTAAAACTCAAGTTCAATCAGACGAAAGAATAAGTATGTAAAAGTAATTGGCTATTGTTATCCTACTGCTACTGCCTGTGTTGCCTGAATGTAATTGCCTACTGTATTGACAGACAACATTTCCTCATGTATAACACTTCCTCACATAGTTCAGCATTTCAAGTCATATAGGCGTGTTTTTTAATGATAGGATAAAACATTCCTATCAGTATTCCAAATATCCAATTATAACCTCCCATAGAGGGTATTTTCAATGGCAGAATAGGAGCTCTGAATATCAACAGATCTGTTATAGATCCTTCCATCCCTCTCTCTGAAACTGTGCTCCAGATAAGGTAGTCTAGAGTTAGACTACAGATGCAGAATTGCCCGGTGATTGTAATCTGAGGAATGATGAATGATAAAAATTGTAACTCTCCATTAAGAAGTTCCTCTATTCAGCTGATGTCATTGAATATCCTTTTTGGTTATCGGGATTAGATTTGGATCTTCACATAGAATTCCACACTTGGTTTATATCATTAAATCTCTTCAATATAAAATCTGTTAGCCTTCATCGAATCATGTTCATACTCACTTTATATTTTATATATACAAGTCTCATTTGAGCCATAACATTCGTTATCACATCACTCTAGCGAAGCAAAAAATAAAATAAAATGGGAGATGCTACCTTTATCCAATAACTAATCTTCAAATAACCTTTAAAAATGTGAGAACAAAAATAAACAGCCCAGAGCCAGTAGGTAGAAACATGAATGCTCTTCTTCAATTCACCCAGCATCCAACAGTGGCACACATTAATAAATTCCATCCAGTTCAAACTCGGTTCTCGTCGAATCAGCGCAGCAGCAAAGATGCATTGACTTGTCCAAAGGGCCGAACACTCCAACTCCAGTACGGTGTGAAAGGGAGAAATTCTTCACAGTTGCGATGAATTTTTGAAGTCGTGCTGTCGTTTGCACACTCGTTCATCGGGCAAAGAGTCGGATTCTATTCTTCGTGGAGGTGAAAAACGTTTTTACTCCTCATTCCATCTTTTGCAGGTGAAAAAACCGGTGTCTAAAATGCAGGAGCGTCCACAAAAACCTCACCGTCTATCTGTTGCTGCTGTAGTGAAAATCGCTTAAAAATGTCAGCATTATCTGAATGAGAAGCATTGATGCTACTTGTGAGGAATACTGACAGTTTGGCGAGTCTCACTGTAGGTTGGCCTTCGTCTTTTATTTCTCTTGTGCAGTGCACGACAATTTATTATTGTTCGTTTGTTGCTTTCCTCTCGCTAAACATAACTAACAATAACAAACAGTTCTATACGGAGACAAGCCTCGCAAAGACCGTGCTGACCACCTAAATCTCTCACGTGAATCGGTTGTCGCGTGTTTCAAAAAACGACGTCTATTTTTCAGGCGACGCGACAAAACGCGCGCTTCAAAACGCTGCGTGTCTCCAGTAGGAGAATGGCGGACATTAGTCATTCCGTTTTATTCTTCGGTCCCTCGGTGAGAAATTATCTTTCGTTGATGAACTTTTCAAACGTTGTTAGTAGTCGACTACAATAGTTGCTGCTTGTATCCTACTGGTCGAGCCAGAAAACATTCAATTGATCAACGGTTGCAGTGTGCGGGCTTTAGAAATTTTATTCTTGTCATTCCTTTAGTTGTTGATCTCTTTATTATTTAAATTTTGGATCACTGAATCTTTGCTCCAATGTGTGATGTAGAGAAGAACGAAATCAATAGATTTTTCTCCTTCGAACATAATCCATGAGAAAACATTATTCATTCATCATGATTTTTATTCATTTGATGTGCTCGTAATTTTAAATATTTAACATCAGAAGTGGAAAAATTCAACTACTCCAACAATAGAAACTATATTATACTCTGATAATTTTCGATGAACTGATAAACTAATGTACTAATCAATGGTTCGTTCAACCATTTCAACTAACATACTCCAAATATTTATTTCTTATTTTTCAATATTCTTTGGTATACGACCATAAATTTTCTATATTGTAATATTAATTACGTTTCAGGTCCAGTTCAACTCGGAATATTCATCAAAACAGGGTTTCGGTTAATTCAAATCATTTGGAGACACCAGATGAAAAATTAATGAGTGGAAATCATGCTGAGAAAGGATGACATTTCGAATCACTTACAACGTTCTGATAATGCACTAGAATCACGTAACCTTCCGAGTATGTGGAGACTTCATAATGTGTATGCGTGCTGCTCGAATATTTCCACAAAGCTCTGATTGTTATGTCTATCAATGTAAGTGCTTTCCAAAAACTATTTTATCCATTGAATGAATTAAGTCTATTTCCTAATAAACTTTCTCTAAGGATTGCATTTGAAAGATTACAACTTGCAATGATAAGCTTTGGATAATCCCCAGCACATACTATTATACTGCTTTTCAACTTTCACATTTTTATGAACCTCTCCAAAAAGTACTAATATAAAAGCTATATATATTCTGAAATGTATGATATCTTTGAATACGAATAAATATTTTAAAATTGAATTGGATCTAGAGTATCACGGATAAGAGTATTCGAATATTGCCTATGAGAATACTTTCAACCTTCATAACATTTGTAAAGTGTAGCCTACATTTGTAACTCATCCTCTGTCTTTCTATATATTTTGAGAAGGTGTATCTGGGTTATTATAAAATTGATTTATCCATGTAGTATTGGCTATATTCGCATAATCAATATTCAGCATATTCCATGCTGAAAATAATGAGTAATATTGTTAGAGGGAAAATTTATATTGATAGAGCTTCATCAAAAGGAAAAATCAAACCCAAAATTGGTGTTGATGAACCGAGAATAATCGAACATGAGAGCGTTATTTTTCTTGAAAATATATCAGCAACAGGGCCTTTGGCTGAAATATGAGTTCAAAGGCAAGAAAGAGCATTTATGGTGGTTTGGTGTGATGCTGCTTTGGCGCTAAAGGGCTAGTGGTGCGATGCGATGCAAAAAGGGCAAGACACGTTTCGCTTTTGGTGGTCGTTAGTTAATATTCACGCTACAAAACACAAATCTGGTATAAGGTGTGCGTTTTTTCCTCTCTCTGCTACACTGGTCTAATGGATAGGCTGCCTGTTTTCTGCCGGATTGAGCAATCCAACAATGCTTTAGGCGGTTGAAGATCTCCAACGATCTACGGAGTTTATTACAGCCTTAACGAATGTTATTTCTCCTCAATTCTAGCTTGAAAAATGAGGATGAGACCCGCCTGACACACTAATTAACTATCCCGAGCATGGAATAATTGCTACCAAGTCTTGCAAAAGTTCATGCATTAGCCAATCTCCACATTCTTCTCACATAATGAACCTCTTTCATGAGAGACTCTGATGTGAAAATTATTAATTTTTCTTTTCCCCTCAATAATGCTGAACCATATCAGCGGTAATGTTCAGTCAACCATTGGTATAAGCTTAACATTTGTTATAACTGACCAATACGAACAGCATCCCTTTCCACATATTGATGAATTTCACTCGTACTAATTGAGGGGACTGATTGTTGACTGAGTTGTTTTAATCATGTCTATATTGAGTACCGGTAATCCATGATGTTCTCAATATCATAGCACATGATGTACTCGTATGATTTACCATAAAAATAATTGAAATCAGAATCGGTGTAGAAAGCATTATGTGAAATCCTCACAACTGTAATCACTGATGGTGGCAGGCCACATTCCGTACATAAGAGAGATTTTTATTCAGCAGTTATCAAAAATCAATTGATCAAACTTTCGTGGACTTTGATTCATTCCTCGATAACATGCATTAGTTGTTCAATTCTCAAAGTAAGTTTCTTGACCTCAACTTCTAGGGTGAGTAGTGAGGAAATAATTATGTAATTCTGAGTGTGTTCAAATCGATCTCACTGGTAATTTTACAACTCATGCTTGATATATTCTTTGTCGTGCTTAATGAATAACGACTTTATAGTGTCTTTTGAGAACCTAAATTTTCAGACAACTATAATAAGTTTGGAAATCATGCGAGACCCCGATGGTGGAGGGGTTAGTGAAATTTCTAGTACTATTCTAGTGGTGAGGAATCCGAAATAAAAATCATTTGACGATTGATTGCCTCTATATTAAATATTTAAATTCAAACAACACTTTACAATAAATACTTTCTTCAATTAAAGATTATCTTTGTCTTTAAGAGACCAAATTTAATTATTTTTACGTCTTTAAGAGACCAAAATTTAAGGGACACATTGAATTCTGGTGGGGAAAGATCAAGTACTCATTTTGTAGTTGTCGTCGCGATGTCCGGAGTCCCTGGCGGAGATGGATGAAGGGTGAAGAGTATTAGTCGTCCTCCAGGAATGTTCAGGCGTCGCGGCGACAGATCCAAAAGGGAGTTAGTCTTGTTCTCTCCTCATCAGCGTTCAATGACGTACGATTCCATCCATGGTTGGAAGAAGTCGCCGGCCCTTTTACAATGGAAATTCTCAGCCCGATACAGAAACCTGATGACAAATTTACAACAGAATTAGAAACATAATAATTACCAATATCTAATAGGATTGTATTCAATTGATGATCTAGGTAGATCATCAAATAAATACAATTCACCGCTTCCTATGAGGAAATAATATTATTAACATACATAAATCGAACACTTTACAAATTATAAATCATATTCAATGACAATAATGAAAATACTCACCCAAAAGGGGTATTGAAGATCCGAAGTGTAGAGGGAATCAATTGTCAATTATCTTAATCTATCCCATTAGCATATTCTATAAGGGGGACTTTACCTCTAAATATTACTCTTAGCCTACATTTAAAGTAACTTCAAAAGATGTCCGATTCACTTGGACAATCAATCTCCTGGAGAGAATGAGAATGTACCCCCAAACGAAAACATATTACTGGAAATTGTAAGAAAATCTCAATAAACAGTTAACACTATGACAGCTGGGATTAGAATGATCGCTCTCCTAGTTTTCAGAGGCGTCCAGACTGATCAGTTTTACCATAATTACTTGAAATATTTACCCGATCGCCGGTGAATTTCTCTTCGTCCACTCTCTTTCTCCTCAGTAAATAAGGAAGGTGATACGTTCAAGCAAGAAGGAAACTAGGAGAGAAAAGTTATTTCCCTTTTGCAAGTTTAGAATTATGGGATTGAATCAGCATACTTCTGGCGTCTAGATCTGTCGTGAGAATAGATAATTCCAAGTGGGATCGTGGGAATCAAGGACTTTAATAAGATTCTGATCATAATTATAATGATTTTAGAAATGCTGGCTAAGTTGCCAATGAACAAGAATAAATTTACTATCTTCATGGGAACTGAAAACTACTAATTTAAGATAGAATAAATTCCATTTAATAACTCAAAATTTTGGTACAGATTCTCATTCATTTCAAAACATAATGATAATATAATAATAATAAATTATATTTCTTCACAAGATGGAATGAGTTACAATACAATATAAATTTGAATAAACAAAAGAAAAATTGAAAAAAAATTTCATCAATACAAGATAATAAAATACACATACTTGGATAATCAACAAAACAGAATATTAGCATATTTCGCGAAGAAATAAGGTAGGCTACCCCCGAGGCGTGCCTATTTGGGAGTTTCATCTCATAAAAGTAATAACTAGATTCCAATGCGTGCAGTGTTTACTGAATTAGGTTTAATTTGGTGGCAAATAATAAAGTATGAAACTTAAAGTTATTTTGCTTATTACAGTTTTGTCTGACATAAAGGCTGGGAAAACGGAGTTGATTCATTGATCACGGTACTATAAAATAAATCTGTGTTGATTAGAATGAATTTTATTGGAGTAGTTTAATAGTAGTAGTTCAAATATAAAATGATACATAAGATTGTGCAACATTGTTGACTGTAATAAAGAAGGTTTTTGCATTTTATGTTAGTTTTTTAAATAATTCCTCTACATCTTTCATCTCATGAAGCAAATTTCCAGTTCCTTTCTGAACTTATATTTAGTTTTTAACATTTTAATTTCAAAAGGTATCTTGTTATAAGCTCTTGGAGCAACATAGACATAGAATCTGCCTTACAATTCTTTATTGAGTCTGGGTGGTACCCAATTTCCTAATTTTAAAAAATAAAAAAATCTACTTCCATCAATCATAAAATGAAAAATTTTGAGCTCTAGCCTGAGTTGAACAAACACTTTGGAAAACATACAATTTTAGATATCCATGTTCCACTTGTAATGAATATAATAAATTATGCTCCATCTATTATGTGTGTGATAAAGTTACTAAAAATATTGTAAAAATCAACTACTTTCAAAATCCTCTGAATTGTCTGAACGTTTTACAAGTTTTTCAATGAACACAAATAATAACAATTTTATAATATTATGTTCTCTATATTATAGGAATAATTTTATTCATGTGTGGCAGGAACAATACCCTCTAAAGCTAGAAATTCTTTCATTCATTCAATTCATAGCAAAACTGAATTTATATTTGGAATTCCAGTCCAGCCACTAATTCACAAACAAGAGGCGCATCATTTGAACGCGTATTTGATTGGACGTAAATAGGTGCTCGATCTTGGTTATTTGTTTTTAGAAAATAGGATTGGACGCGATAAGAGAGTTGGAAAATGACTGATTGGCAATTTGAGTGGTGGCACGCATCACTGATTCCACTTTACGTGACAAAAGACGTAAATGGATGCAAAATGGCCGTTGGATGCCATTGAGCGGGTCTTTAGTCTTGATGTCCTTTCCCCTTGACCTTTGTTTATGACGCGCTGTCATCAATCAATCCGTCATGACGCGTTTTGTGACGGGCCAAGTCGAAAAAGTGCTAAAAGGCCAATCACCATTCACGAATGGAGCTCGAGATGTCTGCATTCGAGATGCATTGTTGGTTCAGATTGGGAGCTGCCTAATGGATTCTGATGGAGAACATCTTTGTCAAGATAATTTGCCTTCTATTTGAGTTTCATTACGATCATACGAAGTGTGATTTATTACATCTATATTACATCTATATAATAAGAGAGAGTAGGGTTGTGTTTGTTCGTGTGTTCGAGTGTTTGTTTGTTCGCATCAGAACATGTCAACTTGTGAATTGCATACCGGAAAAACGGAAATGAATAAGATCTCCAAAGTTTGCACATAGATTCTAAAAATATCAATCTTGTGTACCTCAAAATCCAAATTTCAATTTTCCTTCTAGATTTTTTCATAATTAATGATCAAATTATGGGACATACGATTTCACATTCAAATCATATGATAAAATAAAAAAAAAACAGCTGTTCTATTATTGCTTTCTACATGATTCAACTTAACCTCAATAATATTGTTTTGATAATTGATAAATATTTTTAATAATAATATTGTTATTATTATTATTAGTAGTAGTATTATCAATATTATAATAGTATTGTATTGATAATTATATTTTTATTTTCACAAACTCTTTATAATAATATGGTGAATATGAAACTGCTGCATCAAAGAAATAATCTCGAAAACATCTGTTTAGAAGAAACATAGTTTTGAAACTTCGTTTTTCTGATGCAATGTATAGGCCTACTAGTCCAGTCAATATAGACATAAAAAAGGAGGTGTGCTTGCAATTTATATTGTAGTTCTGATTTTTGAATATATTATTTGGGTACATAGAGAAGTCCAGAACCAATTTCTCCATGCGAAATTTCCTTGTGCTAGACACAGGGTGGCCCAAAAACCTCGTATTTTCGGCTCATTTTCCAGTTTTCAGCTATTTCAGCCAAATCTCGTAATCGGGCAGAAAAATTTGCTCTAGCCTTTTTTCTAGATTATGAAATTCTGAATAAAATGGAATCATTCGAAACTCTCTATCTCTATTGAGTACTGAGTTATGATTTTTGAAAAATGAGTGAGATTTGAAGAAAAAATCAATTTTGATGAATTTTAGTTTTTGATCAACAATATCTTCCGATTGTTACCATTTAGATGTATAATTCAAAATCTCTCTGGGCGTATTTTTGTGCTCTACAATCTGAGATCAGGTAGAGCGCTCTATCTCATATAGATTTCCAGGTACACCTGACATCAATGCTCCTTGTATTGTGAAGAACACCTAATTTTCAGCTTCAACCATCATCACCAACTACATAGTCTTCACATTGATATTTCGCACAATGACATAAGTTCATAAGATTTTGTTCTATCAGAATCACCCGTTAGATGCACTTTATTTCAGTATTTCCTAGTGGAGAGGCGCGCTTAAGGACTAAATTTCATGAATTTGAGCCACCTCAAGGATCAAAATTTCAAACACTTATAACTTCTGACACAATGCTCAGATTTCATCTTACTACACTTCATTCTTCTCGGCTCGTCAAGGCGGTCCAAAATCATGCATCATAAGTCAAATTCGATCGAAGAGTGGAAAATTTATTGTTGAGTTTACTTAAAAGCCCATATTCCAATACACAAAAATCTGGTGTGGTACACTCACACAACTTTCCTTGCTCATTATAATCGCAATATGATATCTATACTATCATATGTATGATATCTATACCTTGCAATATGATAATCTATACTATAATAAAGGAAAGAACTGGCTTATACACGCACGTACGGAATAGGAAAACTATGTTTGACACATAATCACGTCTTAACTACTGAACTGATTAACTTGACATTTTGCATATAGGTTCCTTATTAACTATAGGCCTATATTCGATCCTTTAAGATTTGATCACAGTTTGATTTCAGTTTGTCAAGTTTTCAATTTGACATGCTTCCAGTTGTTATATGGAAGCAAATGAACATTTTTTCCATAAAGAAAATTAGAGGATAGGTATGATTAGGAATCCTATTCGAATAATAAAGACAGGTTTTCCGTCACACCCAAATTTCGTCCGCCATTTTGAATCCAACTTCATTTTTCTAAATTGGAAGGTGGTCATATGATACATGATTTCGATACAGGATTTCAAGAGAAAATATGGTGAAAACCGCACATCGATATTTCAAACCTTCCAAAAGTTATTCTAATTCAAAGATACTGATCATCTTCTATACTATAATGAAGGAAAGAACTGTCTTATACACTTATACACGTGTAAAGGATAGCAAAATTATGTTTGACGCATCATCACGTCTGAACTACTGGACTGATTTACTTGAAATGTTGCATATAAATTCTTAATCAACCTAGGATTCTTATAGGCCTATTTTCAATTCTTCTAGATTTCATTAAGTCAAGTTTTCAGTTTGTTGAGTTTTAAAATAGAACCTTGCGAAGCACGGGTTACCTGCTAGTTGAGAATAAGGAAAACTGAAGCTCGATATTTTTTCTCTTATTATTATTTAAAAGGATTCACACAATTTCAAATGTGTGATTGAGTCAATTATTCATTCAGACAAGACATAATAATATCAATGAACTTACAAATTTGAATATAATAATTGATTTGGTTTTGAGTGAATCCACAGAAAAAGATAGTAACTATTAGTTACAAGATATGGAGAATATATATTAATCCCATAGTATACTACGCAAATTTATATCAACAATGGAAATAATTATTATCTCAAATTCTGCAAGTAATTATGGAATGAGGTTCAATATTCAAAGTTTGATATTTTTGAAGGATGCGGTGGAAAATATGTATAAATATGAATTTTTACTGTAATTACATTAAGATTGGATCTCACTCTGATAATACACAATTTGTTATTATTGTTATTATATATTTTGTCATTTGTTCATACGAACAAGAATAATAAATTTTTGAATGTATATCTCTATAACTGGACATCTATCATAGCTCTAATTTCAATCCTCATTTATTTCAGATCAATATCCTCACATTGGCGTCAGCACTCTCTATCTGAATAATGTTTCATGGATTTCAGAGCATTATGTCACTCACAAAGAGAAAATGATAAGTGAAGGACCTTCCCGATGTTTGTGGCATCATATGTGCCAAAGTACATAGAATCATCACTTCGAAGCAGGCTGTTCAACATTATAGATATAAAAGGGAAAAAATGAGCTGTTACTCGATCGTATAACATGTTTCTACAATAAATTAGAAGCAAAACTGTAAATGGCCACATGCGTGCCATTGTCCCTGAAGAGGTTTTAACTCATTATGATAGAAAAGCGAACATCACCGAGTGTCGTATCAGAACTGGTGAATAAGGATTGATATAATCATTACTTGATAGTTTATTCTTCACTAGCACTGATATTCATTTCTTTCGAGACGGATAAACATTATTTGAATGCAATAGAGAAGGATCTTACTGTAAAACATTACACGAACAATAAATAACATTTTGAACTATTATAGATCGAATTTATCAATTTTCTATTCATTCATTCATTCATTCATTTATCGAATTTATCAATACAATCACAAATCATGATATTATTTATATCTTTATTCTCTATCCTTCAGACCTTATCCTTCATTTTTAGTCGTTATTCTTCCTGAAACATAATATTGTCTATTCCATTGATCAATAGACTACCACGTGTCTCCATAATCTATTATTTTGAACATAATTTTAGAATGAGAATGAAATTGTTCATTACGATTCCACGATTTTCACCTTTACTTCCAATCATCATAGATTCCATCTCCCTCTCAGTGCAGTTGCATTCATGGTCTTACAATAAACATTTGAAAGATTAACAGTTGATACCGATGATTCAATAGGCTACCCATATTGAATATCATCATACTGATGATGATACCCAATCATTGTTTATGATAATTTTCACTTGTATAGATGAGTAAGTAGAAAAATAATTGCATACAAAGGACTTTGTATCCACTCTCAATCAGACTCTTTACTTTGAACACTACTTGAAATGCCAATTTTGTGTTCAATGAGGTTCATTATATCAGTTAATTTGTTCTCAATAAGATTCATTCGGAGAGTCTTATTCATAGTTCAGCATGATCTTCTGATCATTCTTTAAAACATTTGCTTATAAAGCCTTGTTGAAAATCATCTTTGGATAAGGGCTCTTTTGTTGGATCAGAGTGCCAGAGAACGGAGCGCATGACTGTGACTCGCTCGTGGCCATGGGCTTTCATACAAAGTCCATACTGATAGTCCGAGTCACAGTGAGGCAGTAAGCAGGAAGGAGCGCACCCTTCATGTATGGTTGCCGAGCAAAAAGTGAAAAAATTGGCAGTGCGTGGGCGGAGTCTGACTCGCTTTTTCTCGACTATCGACCAATAGAAAAGGCTTTTGGTCGCGCCGGTCCACAGGGGGTCCTCATCTCAAAAAACTCAACCCTTGCCAACACCAACTCTTACTCACTCACTCACCCTCATACTACTTGTAGCCATTTTCAGCGAAACTCTTTCTCCCATCACTGTTTCAGTCGCTGTCTTCCTCTTGATCCAGTCTCTTAAGAATCATCTTTCTCCCTCTTTATTGACTGCTACCTCTCTTGACAATCGTTCCTGCTCCTCATCCTTATTCATTACCTTTTATCATTCTTATTATCAAATTTCTTCATCTCCTAACATTTCCCCTCGCTATTTCACTTACTCTCTCTCTCTCTCTCTCTACATTTATCTCTCCATTGTTTTATCTCTTATTTCTGTCCTGTTCCTTTTTCTTTATTCATGTTTCTTTTTGTTCTTCTTTCCTGTTTCGTTTTCTTCTTAAATATCTATTCTTCTTTCCTGTTTCTTCTTTGTCTCAATCTTTCCTCAATTTTCCCTTATTATCCTCCATCTTCCATATTCTCAGTACTCTCCACACTTCACTTGGTCTTTATCTCTTCTTCTTCGATCTTAATTGAAATCTCATTTCTATTTCTTTTTAATAGAAATTTTATTTCTATTTTGTTGTATCTTTTTCGTCACTCATCTTCCACTCTTAACAAATATTACTTCATTTGCTCCTGCTCTAACTTTCGTCTTTCTTTATCCTTCTCAAAATAGGATGCTTATGATTTTTCTCCCTAATTGATCTTCATTAATTATCTCTATCGCACATTTGTTTCAGCCACCCTGGCTGTTCTCTCACAACAATAATATCTCTCTTATTCCTATATCACTTTCTTCCGTGTTATTTTCAATTTCCTCTTCCATCAGGATCATCCTTTCCCTTCTTTTTATTCTTTATCCTCAATATCCTACATTCTAAATTTTCATCATAAGTCTTTTTCTCATCGTCAAAGTTCATACTTTTCATTTCTTACACTAATCTCTTTTGCCACTTTTCTCTTTCTGTGCTCTTTTACACACCAATTCTCTTATCCTACGTTACCTTTTTTACTCTTTAATCTCTTCTTATTACATAATCCCAATTCTATATAGCTTCCTCTCTTCCTCCTCCTTATCATCGACTTTAAATAATGTTTTTCTCTGTTCTCTTTCTCAAATGTCTCTCAATAAATGCAATTTTTTATTTGTAAATCGACCGTAATCCGAATTCTCTACTCATCCTCTACCTCTGAACTCCTCTTCTTTCCTCCTGTCGCTCAGCCTGTTCCTCATTCTCGCTCAGCTGAAATTCTCTCTCCAACCTCTTCTCCCTCACACATACATACACACGCACATACACACTCACTTTTTATCTTTCCACTTATTACCCCACTCTCTCTTCCACTCCTCGCCATTACCTTTCCCTTCCTTTTCCCTTTCACATTCCTTCTTTCCTTTCTCCTCCACACACTCTCCTTCTGTCTTTTTCCATCACTCCTGCGTCATTTCTCTTCTTTTCTGTGCTCTCTTCTAATGGCACGTAAACGTGTAATGGCCATCTTTAGAGGCTTCTGCCACAATCCTGCAATGGCTATAACAATCGTCGCACAGCACAGGTCCAGGCTAAGCCGAAATCAAACACCTTTGCCTAACAAAGGCCTGTTAAAGTTCAATGAACCCTCATGATAACCTCCAAAGTATCGATTATATAATATTTTGTTCCTCACACCAATATCTTCATTCTTATTCACATCAATTCAAGTATTCATATGTTTAGAATAACAATTCAATTACTTGCGTTCAATATGAGATTATTCTGTAATAATATGATGAATAGTATAGCTCTAATTCAGTTTCAGAGTGACTGATGAATTTCAGTTTAATTCTCTCAGATAAGTTGATGCCATCGTGGAGGAGAGAAACAGGGTGTTAAACGTACCAAATTTTTTAATATTATTTTCAATTCTCCCTAGTATTAAAATTGGGGTCTCACATCTTTGCTCGTTACTCAAAACTCATTGCTCATGATGTGCTATCAAGACTTGGGTCTATATTATGTATCAACTAGTTGAAAAATGATACAATAGTACCTTCTTTAGAACAAAACTATTCAACAACCAGTTTTTCAAGTTTTTAAAAACTTTGGGCCTTTGTGAGCTCGGCGAAAATGAAGTTGTATTAATATATTAAATTTATGCATTTCATTGACAATCACAGTATTGAACAAGTCGAAGAAAAATTAGGAAGAAAGAAAACTCATATTCTATATTGAAAAGTTTTTTTTTAAAGAGCACTATGATATTACTCTTCAACTAACAAATCAAATAGCCCTGAAAAAATACGTTTTTAGAAAATATGTATCAACTACCAGTACTATATACTTTTTCGTACCAAAGCTCTCTCCTAATAAGAGATATCAAGAGTTTTTAATGTATCACAACTTTTTCATATACCTTATCAATGACTTATTGGGAACTCTGAATATTCTATTTATTGGCGTAAGAACTATGTATCATTGCCCACTATAATTGAGAATTTTACATTTTGTATGATAATAGACAATCTGTGAAATCTCTTGGGCTTTAAAGAGTGCAGAACATAGGGTATGGGTGTTGATAAAACCATTTTCGAGATAGACAAATCAGTTTAATAACAAATTCGAGATTCCGGCGAAAGGAAGCACTCGGGTAAGTCGTGAGCTTGGCGAGAATGAAGGAGTATTGAACAAGTCTAAGAAAAATTAGAAAGAAAAAAGCTCATATTCCAATCTTGCAAAGAGCACTGAAATAGAGCAATCCATAATACAATCATTGTTCGCGTTCCCTTCAACAAGAAAAATGCCGGCGAATATGTCTCTGTAATTAAGCACAAAATCCAACGGCCGAAAGCTGTTGAGTTATCTTCATTAGTGTTGCGCTGAAAAATAAGGAGGAAAAATTGCAGTAGCTATCTGTTAGCTTTATAATTTCCTGTTGGCAATTCGACGAAGGCAAGCACAGTGAAATATACGCGCAGCAATGAAATTCTATTCCGAATGATTTAGTATCACCACATATGTGTTGTTCTCATTGTTAGACAAGTATATATTTTTAACGAATTCAAAGAAGTTGGCGCTAACCACAGGTAGCAGCATGCAGTATCATTTCTACACTTCCTCGTCCTTTTCTCACTCACTCATTATTTTACGACTTTCTTCCCTCCTTCCACCACATTCCTTCTCTTCCCATGATTTTTGCAATAAATTCCACAAACTCTCCTCCCTCATTTCTCTCAACTTCTCATTTTTTTGTTCACTCAACCACTCTGCTCAGTTCACCACCTCTTAAACTCATTCCAAAATGAACGTCAAACTTTCAACGTAAAACCAGTCATGGATGTACTACAATTTTTCAACTAACCAAACTTTCCAAAATGGAAGCAGCCTCGAACTTTTTCCAATACTCTTTACTAATAGAACGGCTACGATTCAGCACCACTACCCATTATTTTTCATCACTAATGAAGTGTTTTTTTACTCTCTTCTAGTTAAATGAGAAGAAGCCGTCAAACTACTCTGCTGTCATGCAACTTTCAGTTGATTGCACTCAATAGATCGGAGAGGAAGTTTATCAGGCAGTTCTCCAAACTCATTTTACTATCTTCATTTAGAAACTGTCAACAAGCTTTCAAACTGAGGTCACAGCGGATTTTCAACCGGAGACTTCAAGTTTCACTCCAGAGAGGAGAATTGTACAGATTCAGAATTGGATTAGAGACTGAATGCTCGTAGGTAAAAATTCATTTGTTCGATTTTGTTATGAACGAGAAGTCTTCTGTATCCACTGGAAATAATTTATAACGTGACCTTGAATGATAATACAGTAATTAAATTACAGGAAATTTTCAACTCTTCACATTCAATTTGTTCATTCTAGATAAGGTAATCTTCCCATTTGTGATTGAACTCGATATTTGTGATAATACTCATTATATTTAAATATGTGTGATATGTGATTGAAATAACAAAATCACAACATATTTTAAAATAAAGTATACCTTTCAGAAAACCACATATTTTGAAAAAACACATCTCTAAAATCAACAAACTTAACTTGAGAATCTATTGATCCTCAAATTTGAATAACTGTTCTATGTGGAGAAATAGTGAAACAGCTATGGAAGATTTCATATGAGTTATGGAATGAATAAATCATGATTGTTTCCATTATTGCATGATACAGTATTTGTAGTTCTGGAACACTAGTTTTCAACAGCGGCTGTCAGCCTGCTCTCATAAAAAAGTACAATTTTAAAAATGATAACAGTACTCAATAATCATAATAAAGAAAGAATCATATTATAATCATATTATGCGACTGCTTCTCACTCACACGAAAATTAAACATCAAAGTACCCTTTTCAATATTCATTTCCAATTTTCATAGCATGTATCAACGCCAACGTCCTACTCTAGATAACTTGAAAATGACTTCAATGTTATAAATGATTCGTAAACGATTTTCAATGTGATTGAGTACAAGTGGCCTCTCTAAGGAAGTGAACATTGTCTTCCACTGTTTGGCTCTGTTGATCATGTTCGTTATTTTAGTAGAAAACGAAGGCTAATTTTGGAGTGAAGTTTGTACAAAATTTACAACATTCCAAAGGAATTAACGTGAAATAAAATCTTAATTTTCTTGTTCAACTTTTTAATTATCTTATTGTTCTTCCCATGAAACGAATTATAGAGAAAAGTATGTACTCCATGATAATGCTACTCACGTCAGGTAACTTGACTACCCAGGCTCCACAAAAGAAGAGCATCTTCAAATTACAGAGCTCTCCCTTTGATAACCGAGCAATAAGCAGCGAGTGTTTCATGTTGAAATTGCAATCTCGTTACGATGCTTGCCTTCTAGTACATTTTCCTTTGTGCATAAAGGTTTTCCTTTGCTTTTTCGAGGAAGTGGTTTTAATTTCCTGCATAAAATACCCTATAACAAGCCTCGGCTTTCCCCATAGTTCGCCTCCATCTTGCGGCCTCCTCTGACTCTTTGCAGAAGAGAGCTCTCAATCTTGCTTATGCATTTTCATAAAGCAAGTTACTTTTTGTTATTCATTATAAATTCTCTATGGAAATTCAGCGGCCCAAATCCTCGGAGATGAAAGTAGCTTCCTGGATAGAAAAGCCTATTTGCGCTCAAACAATGTCTAATAATATTCAAATTCTGTTTTAGGGACAAAACATATGGTCTTATTTGTGTAATAGTTGAAAGTGCAATCTTTGGGTAATCCAATGGTCCATAAGTTTTAACAGAGGAATTGTAGGCCTACAGACATTTTGGGATGTAAAGTATTCACAAAGTTTTTATAACAATATTTTAAATTCTTTGAGCTTATAAAAGTACGTTTTCTTTAATTATTCCTTCAAGTCGTATTGAACTCTTTCTTGTGTCTGATTAAATCCAATTCGAATCTATCTGAAAACATTGTCATCTAAATATTTCGTTATTGGGTTATTAATTTTTTTTTCGAGAAATGTTGACCAGCAGATTAATAAGCTGATGACATGGTACAATATAATGTTCTGATGTTATATAATTCATTTGATTTAATTGGATATGGGAAAAAGTGATTGAAATACACATGCTATGAAATGGAAAAGGGTTTACCTGATGATATTATTATATTCTTTGTTGAACAGAGTTAGGACTTGAGTTTACTTGTCATGCTCCATTATCATTCAAACTTGAGAACTCTGACCAATATGATGAAAGATGCCTGTTCCCTATGAGAAATTCAGAGCTTCCTTGTTCACATGATGACTTATGCCTACGACAAACAAAACAATTCTATTTAGACAATGTATCTGTCATACTACCAATACCAAATTCAAAGAATCATTAAAAGAAATAGGAGTGGAACTTATACAACTATTATCGAACGAAAATGCAAACTGAAATGCTGCAATTTCCATCTAAAACTCATTTTTATAATCTTTTCAAGCTGATTAAGATCAGATGAAAACTAATTTGTGATGAGATCTGATTCTGACAGCGTTTTTCTCTGAAAGAAGAGAAGGAGAGTTGAAATTCCGATTCAAGCCAATCGCACGTAACTGTTTTAAAGTTACTATGAAGTATATATATCATGAAATAAGATATACTTTCCCCACAAAGTTATCAATCTGAGACATGAAGCTTTGATGTTGAAAATAAATAGTATTAGGTGGAGGATGGATTTGGAATCAAACATCTCCTATACGCCATATTTGGAATAGTTTATTCGGAAATAATTGAATTTCGCAGATTATCACACACACACACAGGTAGGCGCGTTTTCATTAGGAATTGGTGTACTATGGCTAAGGATCCAATTAAAAGAGTTTCATTTTCCATAACGGCTCTCGCTACAATCCAAACTCACTGACCAACCAATCAAAATAAACAAAACGCACACTCGCCTGCTCATATGAATCGCTCTATCATCCTCCCCCACCCCGGCAATTTCCCACCCATTAAACAACTCATACTAACCGTACCACCCTCTCCTCCAAGCCACTTAACCAATCAGCCTCCCAATTTCTGCCAATATTCAAATTCCATTCTCCGATAAACGCTCTAGGACCGTAGCTGAATTTACTCCAAATTAAATCTGCATTTATTAGATTTCTCGCCCGCTGTTTCACTTTGCAGAGACTATCTTTGATATTGAGTATCTGGTTTCATTCCAGTTCTGATTGATTCGAGGTGAATGGTGGATACAACACCAATGACATTCGACTCCGGAAAACAGACCGATAAACAAGGTGCAACATGTTCTGTATAGTGGAGTATTTGATTTTAAAATGATAACGAGTTTCATGTTTCTAATTGCAGGAATGTGAATCTGAAGTATCTTCTCAATGTTTCATTTCAAGCTCAATGGAAATATATTAATTTGATATCATACAGGTACTCTCTGGAAGACATACTTATATCGTATTCTATACTTTTCGAATTTCAACAGATTAATGCAAAAAGAATAATTGGAATCAACTGTATCGTTATGCAATGTAGTCATGGTGATTATCATTGGAAATGGGATTATGATTGAGTAATAATATTGTTTACAGATATGAAGAATAATAGCCCGTAGACCAGAGTGCTAGTAGGTCGTTATTGATAGAATTTGTTGAATGAAAATTGATATTGAGGAATTCTTCCATAATTGGAAAACAAAGTTTTTTGTCACATACACATTTATTAGACTTTTTGAATCTCTTGGGACCTGTTACATGAGGAAATACATGCTATTATTCAAGTAATACCCTATTCCATTATCCAGCTTACTATCAATATTATTAGTTCTTAGTTTGTATCTTATCATGCAATAGGCCCCTTGTGATCAATATGTTGATCAAATACCATGTTGATTCATAACCATTTTGATTCAACATGATATTCCTACAGTCTTTTCCACATTCACTCGTGTGGGTCGAAATACTTCAGATTCAACCTCAAAAGTTACGCTTCACGTCGTTATGAATGAGGTACTCGAAGTAAAAAAATTGGTGCCATTGAGAATTTTTCCAATCCCACCACAATTAAATGAGAGTAACGTTCAACGATTTTCATGGAATGGAAGCATTTCATTTCAATCATTTTGAACTCATAGTCATAAGAATAAACAATAAGTCTCTGTAACTTCTGTTTACTATTGAAGAGGAATATGAGCAGCATGGTGTGAAAAGTAATGTTTGGTACGGCAGTAGGGTATTCAGGCATGAAACCAATGGCAAAGGCTTGACCAGTTTCTTCAATAGCATTGGGGCCGTCTGATTAGTTTGCGTGTAACGATGTCCCTCTCTTTAATCTGGTCGAAAGAAGGAAATTATCCGGGGAGCGTGGAGTTTTAATGAAGTCGAGGGAAAGTCGACCACTCGACCCTCACCTAGGAATTTCCAATTTCGACAACTGGTTGTTCGCTCTCCAGAGAGACTGAACCCGATATTTGAGACCCAAGTCGCAGCAAAGTGTGTGCTTAGGACTTGGCTGTCGACATTTTAAACGCGAGGGGACATTCAGAGGGGAAACAGTTTTGCAGGCTCGTTTTCGGTAGGGTGGGAAAGCCGGAAAAGGCGGGTGGTAGGAAAAGCAGTTTCGGAAAATTGCCGCCAGGGCGAACCAGGAGCGCTTAGACGTTATCTCGCCCTTCTTTGGAGGGCTACAACCCCACCCACCCATTTTTAAAACTTGTCCATTAAAAACTTTGCTCGAGCTTCCACCTCTGGCCACCAGACAGCGCCACCAGCCTGGCTTCTTTGAGTAAGCATGAAGATGGCGCACCCCTTTTTGAGGCGATTTTTAAGGCGTTCGCTCGCCTGAAGCTAATTCACTGACGCACATGTACGCACAAACCCTCGCAAAAGGACCCGGCTTTCTTCAGCCGCTTGTTTTCTGCAGCCACCCGACAAAAGCTGAAAATCAATACTGGTGCCTCGTCCAACAACCTGCTACAAAGCGCCGTCCACCTGCGTCCTCTTTCTGAGGAGTTCAGCTACATTTGGATAAAACCATCAGAAATTTGAACTTGAACCCCAATCAATGTCGAATTCAGAAGTATGCTTGAGGCATCATTTTATCATGCTACATCCAATAAAATGTATATGAGTAGAAAACAATAATTTTTATTGTAATTGAGGTGAGCATGAAATGAATTTTATCAAAAGAACAAATAGGGGAGAAATTTCAAATTAAAATTGAATCAATTTTAATCCAAATTTGAAAGAATTAAAAAAATTATTTCATCTCACAAACAAGTCTTCCAATAATATTCGATAAAAATTATAGGAACTCATTATCCAGTTTCTAAAAATTGGAAGCAACTCATATTTTTATCATTAATGGAATTGTTGAATTCTTAATTTCCTGTACTCGATAATCCGCAAAAGATTATCTCACTATGATTTTTCATTGATGATAATTTTTTATTTTTCACTTATCTGACTATCAAATTGCAAGGAGAGAAATTTTACTTGGGAACAGAAATGCTATTGGTTAGTAGTAATCATAGAATATTAGCAATCAAGAACTATGTTCGCTCGATGAACTTGTTGAAAGTTGGATTGGAAAGTTGTAGAGCTGGAAACATTGTTCAAACCAATATTGTGAATAGAGGCTCTTCTTTTCTGACGACGATACCCACGTAATCTCCACGCTTGTGATGAAACAGATGATGATGATGAGAGATCCAATTGTGAAAAGGATGATTCATCATATATGAACTGAAAATATTTTATCCATACCCCACTTATTAGTATTCACAATAAATTAATAATCATTATACCTACGCTCACTTAGATTTCCAGCTCCGAATCATCTTGAGACAACTTTCCACATTTGATCAAGGGAAAAGTTGCCTTTCTCGTCCAAATCTGCTTCATATTCAAAAAAAAAAAATGAATTAAAAAACTGCTACAGGAAAATACAATAAGTTACAGTGGATAATTCCACTGAATTATATTTTTTCTCTCTCGCATAGGGCAACAATCTCGATCTCAGCTCCAGGATGCTGCAAAGAGTTCCCGCCTCTTCCGCTAGATAGTGCAGCGGTCTCCGCTTCAAGCGCACCCTCATTCAAATACTATTCACTTTCACATTGCTCAAGGCATCGGTTCTTTTTGTAAACATTCTTTTCCAAACATTCCCAGAAAATATAGCAGCTATAAAGGTAGATAAGAAGTATATTTCTCATAATTTATCCCAAAATCTATTATTCATGTTACCATTCTTATCACTTATGGGAATTATTCCTATTCCATTTCATCATTCCCAAATTCACTAATTCAATATTGTTATGAATCGTTCCTCTGAAATGTATTGCTGATGCATACAGATAAAATTCAACTCACATAACTGAATTCATCTTCAATTGAGAATTGACAATTCAAAATTGATGAAGGTACAATTATTTATGAAATTAGTCAAAATAAAACACTTAAAGATTTGAAGAGGAAAATATTGAAAAAGGATGATTAAAAAAATAAGGAGAATTCCAATGTCATCCACAAAACAATGAACAGAATATTTTAGTGAGTAGGCTAATTCCATTATTATTTGCATCGTTTTTTCATTACACAATATACTACTGAATCATTATTCAACTCTCCTCCTATATGACATATTTTTCAGTTTTCGATAAAGCCAACTGGAATTTAGAAAAACTCATACAAAAATACACCTTATGTCTTGAGAAGGATATTGATCTTGTCTCAAGCACAGTTTGGTGATCATATCACGCCTCGATAGTCACAGAATTACCAGAAATACTTCTGTAAGATTGAACTATGGATTTATCTCGGCAAGTACATTGCAAAGGATAAATCAGAGGTGCATCCCAGATTATACGTAAACTAATCCCTTTTTCAGATCCAGAATGCATAAACATACGTGCTAACATTCTCAAGGACACATCAATTGGGACACATTCCTAGGAAAGAAGGAATATTTTCAGAAAATACTCCAATGTGCTCAAATATCGCCATCTACTTCCATAGAACTGATAAGAATGGTTATATTTGGTATTATAATAGCTATATTAATTTTAGTCATAGTATCAGCTCCATTATAGGCAATAACATCTTCGATTGAAGCACTTCTGAGAAATTGCCTTGTCTCTTCGAGGAAGTTGAGTGTATTGACAACGTACAGTCGTCGGTTATTGTTGCAATTGAGTTGTGCTGGTTGTTAGTTTACGGTCACTTACACCTGTTGACGTGTGAACTCCAACATGACTGGCTTGATTAATTCATGACAGTCAACTTGTCATACACATCTTGCTCCTTTCCCTTCACTCCTAGAATTGTGTCCTGTATCCTGTTCTATCCTTCCTTCCATGCCCTGGAGGGACTGCTAGTGTCTCCACAAATAGTGGAGAGAGAGGGAGTGAGTGAGTGAAGAGAAGAGAGAATCCTTCATCTTAGCTGTCGGCTCCCCAGAGACGATTATTGAATCATGCCAACCGGCAACACTCTTCATTATCTACACTATCAATACAAACCTAGCTACACATGGAATGGACGTGCGATCAATTATTAATATTGTGTTAAGAGCTCTGACGTACCAGTCTCTTCTTGAACCAGATATATCCCAGATTTGCCCCCTTTGCAGAGAGACCCTTACCTATCAAGCAATAGGGAATGTCTAATCATATGGAGGGTCTATAAGGAAAACAGGAATAGTCTAGTGTGCTCCAGCCAGCGGTTGCATAGAAGTTGATTAATTAGAACTATTCTGAATCATTTTTTAAAAATTCAAAATCAAATTGGTTGGAGATCGGACTTTGATTGACGAGCAGCCGTAGCCTTCATGCAGTTTTTTGTTTTGTAGAATGATTGTCTTAATTCTTGGCTCTTAGCATTATCGGAAGAAGAACTTGTTATTATCGAGTCATCAAACGGCTGGTATGTATCAATCTATTATTGATCACATTATTTTCCCAATTATGAATCTATTCTATTCTCAATTATTCCTCTTAATTATTGAGAAATTCAAATTATACTTTATTGTATCAGAACAGACTGTTCCTGAGTTGATGAACATCAATAATAAGTCTATAATAAATCTATGATCAATTATATACGATTTCAGTTGCGGTTATATTTTATTTTAACAAGCATCGTGAGGTTGAACTTGTAAAGAAATTGTGAGAGAAAATACTAGAATGAAAATTTCAATTGGAGAATATCATCATTGAAGTAAAAAAAACCGTTTTATAATATACAGGAGAGCAAGAAATATGTTGATGGAAATAGGCCTAACACCAATGAAATGACTAATAAGACCAGTGAGACTGCTACTCTTATTATGGGTGGAAGTTTGCATAATATCGTTATTTTTTACACTGTTTGAATATAAACAATAACTTCAATTTTGATTCAGTATTCATTTTGAATCATAGTTATATATCACTGAGTGATGAATCCCATGTAATAAACATTCATATTTGAAGAAGAAGAAGAAGAAGAAGAAGAAGAAGAAGAGAAGAAGAAGAAGAAGAAGAAGAAGAAGAGAAGAAGAAGAAGAAGAAGAAGAAGAAGAAAAAGAAAAAGAAGAAGAAAAAGAAAAAGAAAAAGAAGAAGTAAAAGGAAATAAACAGTATTAGAAAAAGAAAAAGAAAAAGAAAAAGAAAATAAACAGTATTAGAAAAAGAAAAAGAAAAAGAAAAAGAAAAAGAAAAAGAAGAAGAAGAAAGAAGAAGAAGAAGAAGAAAATGTCTTTAAAGTCTGGTTTGTGAACCCCGCTGAAAATGAAATCTCTTCTTGACTGAAATCTCCCACAATGGAGATCTCGGTTGATCAAATTGATTCTATATGGTTTCTGACTGTAATTATTGAAAGATTTGACAAAGTTAGACATTGTTATAGGATTGAGAAACCATGCTACGACAGAACACAATGTTAATGTACGTGCCAAATACATTTTATGGTTAACAAAGCTCGCTGACTCTCTGTCCGGTGTTCAACTCGAGTTTAAATGTATTTGATTTTGAGTGCTTATTGATGGTGCTTCTATGTTGTCTGGCTTAGTCAGAGTACAGCCAAAGCTACAAGCTCAGATTTGTTGAATTATTGTTCCAGTTACAAAGAGGGTTTCATGAAAAGCTATTTTGTGCTGCAAACTCCAGTTGGAGGATTCAAATTGAACCAATCTGTTCCGGAAATGTCTGGGGAAGAGTGGATGAGAGCAGATCTACTGAGGTAGTTATTGGTTAGAGAAAGAAAGGATGATTTGGAGATTCTGTGTGTTAGAGAGAGAAAGAAACATCGTGTTATAGCAGGAAAACGGCGCTGAATTTTGGTTGAATGCAGAATAAAATCCTTGAACCGAGTGCAGTGAGCAGTACTGTTTCAAGTTTTACATATTTGTTGGTTACATCGACACTTCATATTTCTGTATTTTTGTAAGCTTCAATATACGCGTACAGCTCAAGTACTCGAAGCTCCGATATCATGTCCTCAAATCAATGCCATAGCGTTACTCATGAGTGCAGCTTGGATCTGAAGAGACTTTCATTGGAAGCAATGTTGGTGCGATCAGAATTGTATAATGTTTTTAATCACCAAGAAAAGGAGTAGAAACCAGACTCTATATGATTCAAAATGCGATTGCACAAGCGTGATTGTGTGACAGTTAAATTTTTTTCAATTAATATTCATTCTCTCTTCAGAAAGTGTAAATTCTTATATAAATTCCTTTTAAAATTATTCCTCCAATATGGAACAAGTCCGTGTTTGAAGGAAGAGTCAATACAACTATAATGAGAGATACAGTACAATAAAAAATAAGTTGACTTTCTACAGCTGTAGTTTACATAGTTAATATAAGATATAAACACATACAATAATTCTAAAATAAAAATCATAGCCAATAACAATAAATATAGATATAATGATTGAATCTTCTAATAGGATTAACAATAAGACAATATATTGTTCCAATTAATGAGGAATGAGAGATGGGAATCTTGCATATTAATCGACGATTCATTTAGTTTGAATACTTTAAATACATCTCAATACTTTTTATAAGATGAGCAATTATAAACTAATTTTCATATTTTTTGACAGCTTCAATTCTGAAAATGTTCTAAATACAACCACATAAAACATTACAAAAACTAATAACTACAAATAATAATAATAACACTGGGAGTGATGCCCACATAAGCTCTAGGCTTGTGCGTGAGTAATGAGTGAGAGGGATGATGGTGAGAGATAACGAGTACTTTTTAGGTAATTGGGACCGACGGCTTATCGTCTTCTCTGAAATAAAACCATGCATTTTCTATACTTGTTTTTTGCAGATGATGAAGGTAATGCTTACATGAATTCAATCCATCAATCCAATCCAAATACAAATTCAATCCAATCCAAATTACATCCAATCGACTATTCTGTTATTGATTGGAAAAAGGAATGATAATAAGAGTGCATGGACCAAGTACTGGAATTACCCAATGGCTCTCATTGCATATGAATGGAAAAAATCATCGATTGTATCTTGAATTTTTTGAATGTTCTTGGTTACTCGACCATCTGGACCATACATGAAAATTATGGAGAAGAGAAGTATTGGATTTGTTAATTTTTTTTATCCTATTTGATGAGAAACTAATGAATGTAGAGTATTGCAAGCGCAATATATTACCTGCTTTTGGATAATAGTATATTATGGTATGGGATTATAGCTGTTCTGCGAATGTACTCGTATATCAAGATATTATAGTTATCTTCTGGAATTCTACATGGGAACGAAAACATTGATGTGTATTCTCAGAACACCTTCCGTTGACTCTGAGCAAATTTCATACATTACCACAGTAGATTGATCAGTGTTGAACAGTTATTCCATGATGATATGATGATCTCAATATAACATTGTACCCATATTGATATTAATATGAACCGCATAGACCAGTTCCCTTATCGTTCAACCACAATGTAGGACAAATATTGAACACTTGCAATAATATTTCCTGCCCTTTGTTTGGTTTCAATCAAGTCAATTAACAGAAAACAGAATGAGGGTGGTAAGGCTTTCGAAATAAGGTTGTTGTTATTGTTAGGTACGCCTGAAGCATTCATATAAGATACCTGTTTGATATTGCCTGCTCCATCATGATTTGAAGTAGGCTCACCTCAGGTTATTTGATTAATCGAAATTTGGTTACCTGTTTAAATTGAGTTCTGAGATATTTCATCATTGAGCATAGACAGACAACTGATAAAGTCACTCAATCAAAATAACTCCTTTCAGATTTTTTTTCCATTCTCTTCTGAAGAAAAGGTTTGATTGAATGGGAATCAATACTGAATGATAATTTTATCTTTCTGCAACAACTTTTCTGAAAAGAAATTTATTACATTTTACACTGTTTTACGTAAATCTCTGAAATCGTTCCAAATTTGCGAATTGCTCACTAAGATGAAACGTTTGAAAAATACGACTTCATTTCAAATACAAAATTTTACAATCAGTATTCATTGGAAATCGAATGACTCATCGAATAATAATCATAACATGAACTTGTGGATATGATATTTCGAATGATCAGGTTAGGTTGAGACAAAATATGGATTCTAAGTCTGGATCTCTAAAGATCATTGAAACATAGTGTTTAAGTTTTGAGCAATTTTCTGATATTCTAATTCTCTATCCCTCACAAATGACTTGTTTCTCTTCAGTTGGCTTTTTCAATAATGTAGCTTATTCGAGCCTTTGCCAATCAATGCTGCTTCCATTGCTAGACCCAGCCATGACCTAATTCAAAATGCATTTGGTATCGATCCGTGCGAAGGTCATTCATTGCCAATGCCGTTTGGGCCATCAAGAATGCAACAGGGGTCAAGAACATAATATCGGCAGAGAGAGTGCGGAAATCAGGAACATGAAAGAATGGGCAGAGAAGAGGAGCGGGCGATGGATGACAGAACGGAAAAAATAAAACGAACACAGCTTGAATCCCATTGGTAAAGTTGGTAGCCTCCCGCCTACGGTGGAAGTCAATTATTAATTTTCATTTTTTCAACAGATACGGTGTCGTGTTGGCAGTCACCCACCCAACCCGTGTTGTGGGGTCGCGTGTTGTTTTGGTGCAGGGGTGGGGGTGGGTGAGCCTCATCAATATAGTCACACACTACCACGTGACACAAACAATACACAATCAATGGCTGTGTCACCAATGAGCCCCCACTCCGGTCCCCTAGCACAGGAAACAAATATACAAATTGCTGTGTGCACCAGCGAGCTACTACATTCGTCCTTGCCACAGGGTGTATCCGACGACTCCGCGCTCCCGTCTGTCACCAGGTGAGCATGCTTCCCTTCACAAACCTAACCTCAATCTAACACCTCACAACGTGCATGGCTGCTTGTCGGTCTTTATGCTAAGCAACAGTTCGTTGCCTCTTCTAATCCGATAGAAAGTAGCTTAACATCAAACTATAATCTGGCAATGTGCATGGTAGCGTGGTTTGTCTCTATGCTAAGCAACAATTATTCAATGCCTCTTCCAATCCTTTCACCTTGACAACTGATCAGCTGTTCTGTTGATTTACTCGTTGAATGCGTTTTGTTTCATATATATATATATATATATATATATATATATATATATATATATAATATATATATATATATATACAGAATTGTTATTGTACTCAACGCTCCAAATCCTCTTTCATGTAATAAAGATAAATTCCTCGAATCAACGATATGAAAAATTAATATGATCGGTTGATTTATGATCCACGCCCTGTTGTTGCAATCCAGTAAAAGAAACCCATTACAGAAACACCAAGTAATAAAATACAATCAATTATATTTGTGCATGATAATACAAGAGAGTAAGGATAATCAGTGATGAGTGATACTTGGTATCGATTTATCTCTATTGTTCTCTTTTCCACTATATTGTTTGTAGTAGGGAATCGATTATTCCTAAGTACTATCTGTAAGTTTTGTTGATTTGGTTTATCGATATTTCGAGTCAAGTGTATGGCACTGGACGCTCAGAGCTGAAATTCTATTGAGAAGTTTTGTGTTCATCCTCTCCAACCGGAATGTAATAACGACCTCACTACAACCTGGATTATGATCGAGATCGCGTGACTCTTGACCAAGTTTAGTTTCTTGGTATTCAATTCTTTATTCCTCGTCAATCTTTCACGAAAGAGTTAGCGATATGTTCTGCTATTCATGATTTGTTAGTTAGTTATCTTCCCATAATTAGGAATTTCTAATGAAAGACATTCATTATTCATTTATTCATATGCAAAGACATGGGAGGAAAATAAAGTTATTATTTCCCCATTTCGAAGAAATGGTTCCTATTTCGTATACACGATCATTCTATCGTTTTGATTATCTAGGAACTTTTGAAAACACTAATATTATATTTTTAAAATTTGTTTACATTTTAAAAACTGTACGAGAAAGACACCAATTCTAATTGATGATAAATGATATTCACCCCGAACAGTAGCAGATAATTCCAAATCATCCATCTTAAGTTTCAATTTCCTTTATAGAACTCATGAAACTTTAACTTACAAATCGACAAAAGAACACTATGTTCTCAAGCGAACAGAATGCTCTGTTGTCTGAGTTGAAGGAGAGAAATAGGGTGGGAGGGAAACACCACAGATTCTTTTCAAACCCGCTCCTCACAATATTTTTCTCGCGAGGAAGATATTGTCACTCACCCTCTCCAACAAGATTATTACTAACTTGATACTCGAAACTGGTTATCAATAATAAATCCTCCACCCAATATTATATGTGCTCGAATCTCTATGAAATAATCGAACTTCATTATATCAAGTTGTTCTGAACATGACTCGTTTTTTAACTGATACATGTTTATGAATGATTCTGATCGATTCGACAGAGCATCCTTAATTGAGGCTGAGCTTATCATTATTATGGATATCACGCGATGCATGTCTTAATGCCCACACTTCCATGTTTTCCACATTTTCAACAATTACTTCCGATAACCAGCTCAATTAACATGTTTTAAGTCTGTTTGTTGTCGTTTGAATTCTAGAAACGTTCTAAATAGCCTCGATTGATCATGAATCAATCGTTTAATCAATGGTATTGGCGAAAATAAGGGTGGAATGTCAGTCATACATTCATAGAATTTTCCTGATAAACAGCTTACAATCAATCAAGTTAATCCATCTGATGCCAATCATTCATAACAGTTTGGGTAATGGTGTAATTGACGCCTTTCAATCTGTGTGAAATCTGATCACAAGGATCAGTTAAGAGCTCTAATTCGAGTGATATCTTTGAAGAGCAGATCGATATGATGAGTGCAGTGATTCGTCGACATTGAGAACTGAACGCAAAGACAATGTGTACATTGGCAACTGACTGACATGGAAATTTGCAGGCAGAACATTGTTTGGCAGGCGAGATCTTCAGTGAAGGCAGGAGTTGCGATCCAAAAGGACATATCCAAGTCGACAACCTTCCCGGCAACGTTGACAGCAACCTAGTTGACATGCAGCAGAACCAACTTTCGTCTTTATGACCCAACTGTTGACAAGTGAAGGACGAGCCGTAGTTGTGCTTGTCAAGCGCTGAGATCTTGATAGCACTGGCCTTACATATAACGTCTTCTCAAACGTTTCATTTCAACGCATCTCAAACTCAAATCTGTTGACATGACAGCCTGCAATTGACCGTGACAGTGCACAGTGCACGACGCTCACTTCATTATGACGCTAATGCCCCAATTTGATCTACACAAGTGAACCAGGATGATTGAAATCTGTAACATTGGAGTAAAGAATTGTGAAAAGCAAATTAAAATCGAATAATAGAAATCTTGGAAAATTTTCTATGATGGATCTCTCGAATAGTAAAATTGATTGTAAGAAATTAGAGGTTTTCATATCTTCAGACGTAGAAAAATCTATGATAGCATTTGATCGAATCCAGCAGTGATAACAATATCAATAATTGAGATAAGGTTCTTATACCAAGAGTTTGATGACATATTTCGAATGAGAATCACATTTTAACTGATAAAATTTTAGTCTTCGTCAGAACCAAAATATACCTTAGAACAAGTGTTTGATGAGGTAAAAATTGAATTGATTAATCATTGTTTAAACACTCCACACACTTTGACAAATGAACAAATGTTTCGCTCTAAAATAATTATGGAGTCACTATGGTTTACACTGATTTTCAATTAGCAGTCACAAATTGCTTGACACATAATCCTCAACGCGAATGACACATGATGAGTGAATATGATTGCTTGACATATTGTTGAGTTTAATAAAAACCGACGCTCAAAATGGGAATGACAAGCAAATCTACTCACCTAACAATGCACCTTTGGTGCAGTTGTATGTTCCTTTGATGATTATTATGAAATGAACCGATCAACCGAATTCTGTTGTTTGATGCAGACTGAGTTGTCCACATTTAATGTCTATTGCTAGGAGTGCCAGAAGTGAAGCTTTCAGCTTCATAAAAGAAATATTCTAATAATTTTCTCTCACATTGGAATACTCGACCAAATATTTGGTCAAAGATTTATTCAATGGCCTTCGATAGTGTATGGACATCTCTACAATCAATTACTTGATCCAGTAACATGGGAGTCAGAGGGAGTCATATAAAATCTTTGATAACATTTTGTTAAAGATCTATTACCAAGTATCTGACAATGTAGGTTTATGGGAGATTGTAGAAAAGTGGAGATATTATCAACCTCAAAATAAGGCCTATGGCACAATCGGTAGAGCGCCCAGTCGCGTGATTCTGGTTTTCTAACATGCTCTATTATTCCCCCTACAAATTCAAATTAACTGATATTCATAAGTGTTTGTTATGATAGTATGGCATGTATGATATGATTATGTGAGATATCAGATGATAACATAAAGTACTCTAGATAGCCTATGAAACCTCTCATGGACAGGTAGCGTTTCAATAATCATAGAAGAGAATTAATAGGATAATATACTATTCGGGTCTATTAGCTTATATACATCAGGTAGACTAACAGGACTTATAAAAGATGGGAGATGGTAGATGTATCATATAACATAGTATGACAGCTTTTGGTAAACAACATTCTTACTCAATACCTGTAGCATAGCACCAATCAAATCATAGCTCAGGTTTGGAAATAAGAAACTAGGATAGAATCTAGAAACTGTATCCCTGAGTCTGTAGATACAGTGGATGTGGATGTGGATGAGGATGTGGATGTGGTTGTGGATGTGGATGTGGATGTGGATGTGGATGTGGATGTGGATGTGGATGTGGATGTGGATGTGGATGTGGATGTGGATGTGGATGTGGATGTGGATGACGGGTTGGGAACTAATGAAGTGCCAGCAGCAGTGGGATCAGGCAGAGTAAAATCCACATCAAATTGTCATCATACCTCACAAATAACACTGATGCTTGCAATCCAAACAATGCTGACAGTGTGATGGAATCTCACTACAGAACGAGCATTTTGCCTTGCGCTGTGAATTAGCCAGTAATGAATTAATAAAGTTGTCAGACGTTCCCTACTCTCTCACTCTCTCCCACACACATACGTTTACCCTCTCACTCTATTCACCTCTCACGGCCACTCTTTCTCTTCCGATAGACCGTCCATATCTGCTTTATCCGAATCGGATTTGGTGCGGCACATGCTCTTATTTAATTTATTCATGTATTCCATTTATACATGGACGTCCTTTATCGTCTACTCTTCTCCTTCTTCTCTTTTCACCTCCTTTATTCTCCTTCTCCTCCCACCCACCCACCGCAAATCAACAGACACATCACGAATCAAATAATGCGCAACGAATATGTATTACCACTGCTGCTCAATTTCACCGCTGCTTTGCACCTCAATCATCTCGCCAGAACATAGTTCGTTAGCTATTTTCATCAGACTCACGAAAGAGTTCACAGCCTTTTGTTGCATGCAAATGTGGAGAGACGCGAAATCCACTCAATTGTGCAATATTACTTGGCTGCAGCACTGAATTACTCACTTGCTGTGAACTTGTTACCAGCAGGGGATTTGAGAAATTGGATGTCAACAATTTCAATTACCTCACCATCTCTAGTTTAAGAATTGAGTGAGTTACATTTCGAAATTGTGAATCTTTCTTGAATTTATTACGCATAGCATCAATGAATTAATAAGGTTGTTGTCAGACGTTCGCTATTCTCTTAATCTCTCCCACACACTTACGTTTACCCTCTCTCTCTATCTACCTCTCACGTCCACTCTATCTCTCCTATAGACAGGCTATATCTGCTTTGTATGCTCTTAGTTTTCTCAAAACTTTGTTCTAGTAATGAGTAATCAATTCTATTAATAATTGTTAGTTTGACTAGTATAATTAAATTGATTATTCTCATTTGTATAGCTATGGGAAGAAGCTATGTAATTGAAAGTGAATTGAATTGAATTGATTTTATTGTTCCACAAAAAACTGATTTATAAAACATCAGTAAAATTGACTGATGATTTAATGTACAAGTTTGAACTATGATTAACTAAGATTATGAACTAAGATTATACTATGTTTAAACTATTTCACAAAATAATTGAAACTGTACTCACATGGACCTGTCGGTCTGTTCGTGAATAAGAGTTCGCATACGTATATTGAAATTTAATTTACACAGATAACTTATCTATGATACAGAGAAGTAAGATTACTATTATAGATAACTACCAATATTCAATAGTATTGAACAATACAATATCAAAACTATTTAAATAAAAAAAATACAGTATATACTTTTTCATTTTAATAATCAAGCTCAACTATCAACATTCGCACGGGAAGGGAAACACACACGCACACACACACATACACACAAACACACACACACACTACGCACACAAATGATTGAATAAATTTCAAGGCGTTACACATACATTGATCTGATCAATCTACCACACTGATAGTCATTCAAAGATGCCAACCATTCATGTAGCACTTTCTTGTATTTTAGTTCAGTACAAGAGCCTGGATGACTTATATGGGGGGGGGAGCATTCCGCAAAATCATATTAATTGCATAAGAGACATTTCTGTCGCAAACAGCTTTTCTCTCTATCTGGGATGTAGAAGATGTCCGCTTCTAGTCCTATGTTCTTGTTGTGTTGGAATATTCAAGTTCATTCTATTGTTGAATGCATACATTAAGACAAATTTCACATATAGCTTCTTAATAGTTAGAACATTGAAATGGACAAATAAACGTTCGGAAAATATGTTCGGAATAATAGCTTTCTGAGTCACTGAAAGTTCTGCAATCTTAGTATCACAAGCACCTCCCCAGACAATAATTCCATAAGTAAGGATTGACTGCAAAAGTGCACAAGTTCTCAATTCCTTCTTGTTAAGAATGCCCTTCAGTTTTGAAAAAACAAAAATCAATTTCCGTAATTTTTTTACTTTCCTTGCCCTATTACCATAGGTAAGGAAAGTATTGCTTTCCGAAAAAAATTAAGGTGAGGTAAGGTAAAAAAACAATTTTTTGGGTATTGGTGTGTGTGTGTGTGTGTGTGTGTGTGTGTGTGTGTCCAGCGTTATAGTACTGTCACCAGCTGGCTCAGATCTTAGAATAGTAGACTTGAGATGCGCGTGAACACTAGCGTCAGGTGATCAATTTTCATAACGGCAAGGAAAGTTGTGTGAGTGCACCACAACAGATTTTTCAAGTAGAAAATGTGTGGATGCCAAGATAAATTATTATCAATGATTATACCCAGGTATTTGAACTCGTTGACCGATTCAATCACCTGGCAATCACAGTCATCATTACACACCTGACCACAAGAATGTAGTTTTAGCAGTAAATTAGGGGCGCGGTTTTTATGAAGGAATATTGGAAGAATTTTGGTCTTCTTCGCATTCATACTAAGAATGTTGTCGTCAAACCAATTTTTAAGTGTAATTAAGTCTCTGGATGCCTTCTCATAGACTTCCATCCAGCTGTCCGCCTCAAAATAGACTGCTGTATCATCAGCAAACAGTAGCATTCTACCTGATATATCAGATTTGATAATGTCATTGATGTATATAAGGAATAAGATGAGCTCCAGTATGCTTCCTTGGACAACCCCAAAATCGATACTTTGCACCTCACCATTGACACAATTTGTATTGTTGTTATTTATATTATTGCTATTATTTTCATTATTACCACCATTGTGACTATAACTGAATGGACTATTTATGTTCACTATTTGTTTGCGACCCGACAAGTAGCTTCCGATCCAATCATGAGAAGCGCCAATTATCTCAATATTTTTCAATTTATAAAGCAATATTGCGCGATCGATAGAATCGAAAGCCTTTGCCATGTCAATAAACAGCAAAAGAATATATTTGTTATTACTTTTTTCAAGTAGTCACTTAGTCGATAGAAGCAGTTGGAAGAGTTGCAGTCGTTCCTGAATCCAAACTGGCAATCAGATAATAATTTGTTTATTTTTAAATATTAGGATAGTTGGTTTTTGTAGCATTTTTCAATAACTTTTGAGAATACAATCAGTAAGGATATTGAACGGTAATTATTTTTATCTCCCTTATCACCTGACTTGTACAGAGGAATAACCTTAGTCAATTTGAAAATATTGGGAAAAATACCTGAATTAAAACTAAAATTAATAATATGACAAAGTGGAATAGTAACAAAATCTATGCCATTTTTCAACAAATAACCCGATATATCATCGCAGCCAGGAGCAGAACCTCCGCGCATTTCCGCCACACACTGTCTAACCTCCTGCTCTGACACTTCTCTTGAGACGAATTGTTGGACAGGAGGACAGACAGGTTGGACTGGAGCTCCAAGTCTCTGGTTTCTTTGCTTAATCTCATCAGCTAGTCTGGCTCCAACATTAGAAAAGTAAACGTTAAATTCATTTGCTATATCTAACGTAGACTTGGGATTGTTATATCAGGACCCTGATATGGTCCTGATATGGTCCAGCAACAAAACTGCTTCTTTTCCTATTCATGATTACACAAAATGTAACAATAGCGACAACAATCCCAAGTCTACGTTAGATATAGCAAATGAATTTAACGTTGATTGTTCTCCAAAAATGTTTGGGGTTATTTGTTGAATCTAATAGTTTCCTTTTGAATTATTATTTTTTTGTTTTTTTTTTAACAATTTACCCATCATACTGCGATACTCATTATATTGATGAATGAGATTGGGGTTGAAGGGCTGACTTTTAATTAATCTGCTTAATCTATTTATTTTTTCTATGGATCTGATAAGCTCATTTGTAATCCATGGCCTTAATTTTTTGAATTTATCTCTATTATTACATCTATTTATAGTTGTAGAGCAGGTCTGATGGAGAAGAGCTATAAGCTCCATGAATTCTCAGCACAAAAATTAGGATCCTGTGGAGAGATAACTTCATCCCATGACTGTTCGGCCAGAAGTTTAAAGAATTTTTCATTATCAATTTTCTTGAATTTGGAGTTTTGAATATGAGAGCTATTGTTATTTTTATTATGTTTTATAGTGCTTTATACTATTGCTTAGTGATCCGTGATATCGGTTTTAAATACTGCTGGAAAAAGAGAATTAGTATCTGGGTGTCTAACAAATATCTTTCCTCCAATCCATCTATACATGAAGAAGAAAAATGAGTTTCCCTCGTCGGAGAATCAATGCAGCAAGCAAAGCGGGCTTCATAAAGCACGTCAAGATACCTGTTGCTTAGGCTGCTAGTTTGTTCATTGAGAATATCACAGTTGATGTCACCGACAATTACCTCTATCTTATTATTATTATTACCAGTACGATTGTATCTTTCCTCCAATCCATCGATAAAACCGGCCATGTCAACATCGTAACAGCGACAAACACAAAGTAAATTATAGCATTGGTATTCTTTATCGCACTTCAAGTTGAGACAACGCAACCCCCAAACTTCCACCTCATTACACGATGAAGAAAGCTCCGAATTTACGTCTACTATTATGCCATCGTTTTGGTTGTATTAGTAGTTGTTTGTTGTGCCAAATATTTATCCAAACAATTTAAATAATCATCATCACACATCCATGTCTCGGCCAGCACGAGAACATCAAATTTGAAAACTATACTATCAAGGAAAATCAAAAATTCTTCGTGGTTTTTATTGCAACTTCTAATATTCATGTGTAATATACTAAAACCATTCAACTCAATCACTCTTGGGAAATCACCATACACACAACAATCATCGAATACATTACAACTAACATGCCTAAAATGAGTTAAATCATCTAGAACGTGCATAGCTTGTATTCGCTAGTATCGTTTAAAATGTAAATTACACAGTCGTTCATTGCACAAACAAATCAAGCATCAAGTTTGTAGTTTAATTGATTCCCTTAATTCCAACAATGTAGTTAGAGTTAAATATTTAGGTTTGAATTAATATATGTAGTAATATGAATAATATTTCACGCGTTTAAAATAGCCTAGCTCCCAACGATTTTATAAATCAATTTTCACAATCAACTGTGCATAGTAATAGATAAAATGGAAGGAAAATTATGTCATCCTGCAATTTCCTTGCTTAATTGATCTATTACAATATCGTGGAAGAAAAAATAAAAATAAATTAATAACCATCTACTTTGGAACAAAAATTTCATTGCTTACTTAATTTCAAACATAAAATAGAACATTGACTGAAAATTAAATAATATTTATATTGTTGAGAAAAAACCGTATACATGAACTATAAGTTCACTATGCGGGAAATTCAAGAAAGAATAACAAAATAATAAGAGAATTCAACTTCGATCCTCGCTTGAGAGGAATAAAAATAGAATAAAAATGAGTTTGTGTTTGTATTCCTTTTTGTAGAAGAGTTCCTTAGGATATAGAAAAAAATATATATAGATGAATATGTATTTTATATAAGAGTTCTCCTCAGCTTACTGTTCAATCAATGAGTCCACTTCACCAATCCTAGTCCAGATCTGCTGTATCCAGTATTTTTCTAATAGGGCGGTCGCAAGTTTTTCTGATGAATATTTTTCCGTCTCGAACCCATGCAAACGTCAGTTTCTTTTGTTTTACATAACTCCTGTCTATCCCAAGTAGAATTTTATTATCGACGGTGAGGTGTTCATTTATGTAGACTCTTCCATCCTTAAATGATTCATGAAGTAAGTTAGCCTGGATTCCTTTGAGTTTACGAGCAGAGTCCAACCATTCAGCACGAACTTTTCTTGAATTGAATTTAACCACTATTGATGGATGGGGAGCGTCTTTTGATTTCGGAAGTCTATGAGCTATAGAAACGTCGAAAGGGTCGAAACGCACTTTTAAAATTTCTGAAAGTTTCTTAACAATATAATAAACATTCTCTTCTTTAGTTTTCGGCACTCCAGAGATCTCGTTGTTAGTTAATCTAGTGTATTGTTGTATCAGTCCAAGCTGTTTCTTTAAGATTGAATTTCCAGATAGGATGAGCTCACAGTCTTTTTTAACCTTTTCACACTCACTTTTAACGGTATTCATTCAAGCGGTGATTTCTGTCTTCAAATTCGAGATTGAGGATTCAATGTTTTCGAATTTAATGTCAATTTTTTCATTTGAATCCGATATGGCTTTAGCTAATGTTTTATCACCACTATCATTAGGCAATACCTGTGCGTGAGAAACGTCTTTACAGCTTTCACACCTTCACGTCCTTCCTCCCATCTTTCGTAAATTTCCATATTTCCAATGTGAAAGCACTCAGAGTGGAAACTATTTCCGCACTTAGAACAGTCGATTGTTTACCGAGTTAGAGCTATCACAACCTTCCCCTCTGATAGTCGGAAGCGAACTGCAAATAAGACTTTGATTTTGCAATACTTTGTACATTCCATCATCAAGCCTTGTGAAGGAATACGAAACAAGAATTGATAGAATTTAATATGCGTTATCTCATTGTATATGATAAGGTAACATTATTATCGAGGAGCTACTGAGAATTTGGTCTCCTAAGCATCACAATTATGAGTAAAATACAGGTAATGCGAGAAAAATGAAGAGGTTTCCACAGATATTAACAGAATTAGAAGACAGCTAAAGCAGTGAATATTGAATAAGAAAGAGAACGGTGTTGATCAATATCCAACATCTGAAATAGGTGATCTAAGCAAAGGAAATTATTTGGATAAGGTTTTCTGTGAAATTATCAATAATTATGAGATGAATCGCTGTATCACGTATAAATAAATGTAGATAGTATCATGAAATCTCTTTTCAATTGCACAGATCTTTATCATAACATATTATTATATGAGAAATGATAAGTTTTATGAATAATTTTTAGTGTTTCTCCAATGAGAATTTTTTGATCAAGTTACTTTACTTCACTTATCTTGTTCGTCACAATTATTGAACTGCATTAAGGGAGCAACGATCCCGCAGTATATGATACGTCAAAGTTTAATCTAATATCTACTATTACTCATATTTCAGCACAAAAGATCCCACATAACATACAATCAAACATTATTCAACAAGGAAGTCTGCTAACCCTTACGGACACAATACAATAAGGAATTCCCTGAGTGTGTTTTTGAATTCCTTCAAGCCATCAATTTCTCTTATGTGAGATGGGATTGAATTAAATATTTTCATTCCCATATAAAACGGGCCACCCTCCAGCAGGCTAAGTCTGTGGTGTGGGTGAACAAAACCTCTGAATCTTGTATTATGGGAATGACTCACCTGGTTCTCCTCATACATTCATCTATTTCTTGAAACGAAGATTGCTAAATCTAATATATAATTGTTTTCAGAGTACTTTTTCCTTTGTGTAATTGTGAAATTCGATTATTTCTTTTAGTCGTAATTTTTCTAAAGTCGTCAAAAAAGCTGTTCTACAAATGAAATATCTCGACTATGTGTTCTTTTTATGAACTGCGCTACCTACACGAGAAGGAGGTTACTAAGTCCATTTCTCAAGGATGGGGTGGACCCCCCATCAGTTTCCCAGAACGGAGACTCATGCCAGTTGATAGAGCTGATAAATAACTATACAGGATATGAATTTGAAAAAAAAACGGTCAAGTTATTTTTGAGAAAATCGTGAAAAACCTTTTTTTTTAGTAAATATCCGCCATTTTTCTCAAGAATATAACGGAGCTCCTGCAGTTTTCCTAGAAATGAGACTCATGTCAGTTGATAGAGCTTCAAAATAGCTATCCTGGTATAAATTTGAAGAAATTGTTAGAGCCGTTTTCGAGAAAATCGTAAATAACATGGTTTTTTAGTCATTATCCGCCATTTTTCTCAAGAATATTCGGAGCTCCTGCAATTTTCCTAGAAATGAGACTCATGTCAGTTGATAGGGCTTATGAATAGCTAGCCATGGTATAAATTTGAAGAAAATCGTTAGAGCCGTTTTCGAGAAAACCGTGAAAAACATGGTTTTTTAGTAATTATCCGCCATTTTTTCCGCCATTTTGAATTCAATTTTATTGAATTTCTTATTGTCGGATCCTCATGGTATAAGGACCTTAAGTTTAAAATTTCAAGTCAATCGGTTGATTAGGAATGGAGTTATCGTGTTCACAGACATACACACATACACACATACACACACACACACACACACACCACACACACACCACACACACACACACCACACACACACACACCACACACACACACACACCACACACACACAACAACACACACACACCACACACACCACACACACATACACACACACACACACAACACACACACACACACACACACCACACACACACACACACACACACACCACCACACACACACACACACACCACACACACACACACACACACACACACCACACACACACACACACACACACACACACAGACCAACACCCAAAAAATCAATGTTTTGGACTCAGGGGACCTTGAAACGTATAGAAAACTTGAAATTAGGGTACCTTTATTTTTTTTGGAAAGCAATACTTTCCTTACCTATGGTAGTGGGCAAGGAAAGTAAAAATAAGGTCTGCAAGAACGCATTGTATTAATCTTATAAATTATCCTAATGGCTTCCTTCTGCAGTATGAATATTCCATTATTCTCAATACTTTTTCCCCAAAAAATTACTCCATATCTCATAACTGACAGAAAATAAGCGTGATATACCAAAAGAACAGTTTTTCACTCCCTACTCTAGCCATTACTCCTTATGCAAACAAGGATCTATTCAATTTACTAGTGACATGAGAAATATGTTGCTGCCATTTCGAATCACTCTTCACCATCAGACCCAAGAATGTCGTGGAATCAGAAGTTTCAACTCTACTCTGAGTATTCAAGTTTATTTCTAAACTGTTATACTCTCTACTAAAGAAAATTACTTGAGTTTTTTTGTAGTTCAAACTAAGACTATTCTGAACAAACCACGAATCTAATTCAGCAAGGCACCTCTCAGCCTCTCTTATCAAACATTCACTGTTCCTACTGGTGATTAAAGCTGTAGTGTCGTCCGCAAAAAGAGAGAGTTTGAAATTGACGTGACTCTCGATGTCATTAACATAGACCAGGTATAAGAGGGGACCCAATATTGAACCCTGCGGTACTCCCTGAGACAGATATTGACACTCTGTGGAACCTCCCCGATAAATATGACTGGAACAATGAGTATTCCTTCCCATTTACACCATGATATTTCAATTTATGCAATAGAAGATCATGTTAAACATTACCAAAAGCTCCCGACAAGTCACAGAGCCTGTTCAGAGTCATCCCTAGCCTTAACTGTACCCTGGTTAATTTCTAAAACAGCATCTTCAATGGATCTGCCCTTTCTAAATTCAAACTGTGACTTGCAAAAAATAGAAGATTTTTCAAAGAAATTATTGAGCTGAGTATGAGAAGCCTGTTCAAAAACTTTCGAGAGAGATGAGAGCATCATATTTAAATTTGTATATAAATATTTTATTATATACAGGGTGTTTCAGAAGTAGTGTCGAGAATTTTAGGGTATTGTACCTGGATGCTAGGAGACTACAAATGTCATATTTGAAGTGTCCAAAACTCAGCGGTTATCCTTATAGCTGCCATTTTGTTTTTTTCACTTAAAAATTTTTATCTCAAGAACGAAATGTTGTATTAATCTGAAATTTGGCATGAATATTTATGCTATAAAGACTCAATTATAAACAATAAAAAAAAATTTTTTCGTTGAAATTTTTCAAAATGGCGGCCATTTTAAATTTTTGATGGCGAATATCTCGAAAACCGTCCATTTTACAGAAAATTTACAAGAGACAAAAAAGTTAGCAAATATTTTCACAATTCCAATGATACCTAATTTATCAAGATTGGTCGAAGAATAACAGAGAAATTAATTTTTTTCGTACTGCATGCATGACCACTTTTCACCATTTAAAGATCAATATTAATTTTTTAATTCCAGATGTATTTAAGATGAAGCTTTGAAACTCGGTATGGCTCCATATGGGCAAACAGATGATTTTACAATGGTTTTCAGATGATAATGTTTGTCTTGTAAAAGTATTGTTGTTTCATTAAAAGTAAAGAACCAGATGTAGTGCTTCCTATTTCTTAGTCTCACGTTTCCTAGGTCTTATTTCTATCTTAAATTTCCAGTTTCAATATTTTCTTACGTTGCTTCTACACAAATATTTAATTATTGTAATGGAATTTAGTTCGCTGGAGTACACCGATATTCACTTCATGTATGGAGCAGCTCTTGGCAATGCGACCGAAGCAAGAAGAATGTATGCAGCTGCATTTCCAACCGCCGTCTCCCTTCCGACAAGGTGTTCACAAGAACTCACAATCGGCTGAGAGAAGTTGGTTCATTTGAACGGAACAGGGTAATTGCTGGTAGGCCTCGAGCAGTTCGAAATGTTGCTTTTGAAGAGGAAGTATTGCAGAAATTCGATTTCAATCCTAGAACGAGTACGAGAGCAGTTGCAAAGCAAATCAATTCAAGTGCTTCTTCTGTGTGGCGTGTACTAAACAAGGAAAGACTTCACCCCTTCCGCTTTCAAAAAGTTCACTCATTGGTTGAACGCGACTATGAGCAAGAGTAAACTGTGCCCGTTGGTTTCTTCAGCAAGACATTATCCAACCAAATTTTCTAGAAAATGTGTTATTTACCGATGAGTCCAGCTTTACAAGAGAAGGAATCTTCAACTCTCGCAACAGTCACGTCTGGGCCTTAGACAATCCTCATGAGGTCAAAGTGCGTGGTTATCAGCATAGATTTTCGCTGAATGTTTGGACGGGTATCTTAGGTAATCGCGTGATTGGACCATACATTCTTCCTAATCGTCTGAATTCTCCCACGTACATTACTTTTTTAAGAGACATACTACCAGAACTTTTGGAAGATGTGCCTCTTGCAAACAGATATAATATTTGGTTTCAACATGATGGTGCCCCTGCTCATTTCGGAAATGTTGTTACGGACTTTCTGAACATGACCTATCTTCAGCGGTGTATTGGGCGGGGTGGACCAGTACCGTGGCCCGCACGTTCACCTGACCTCAACCCTTTAGATTTTTTTTTCTGGGGCCATATGAAAGACCTTGTTTACAGCACGCCAGTAGAAAACGAAGAAGACCTTGTGGCAAGAGTGGTTGCTGCAGCAGGTGCCATTCAAGATGATGAAAATGCTTTTATAGCAGTTCGACGGTCCATGATTGAAAGGTGCAGATTGTGTAATCAAGTTGAAGGACGGCATTTTGAGCAATTGCTGCATTAGTATCAGTGAACCGATTTGAGTGAAATTAATATTTTTCAATGTAAAATAAAATTTGGAGGAAAGTTATTCTTGTATATTTCTGTAATAAGAACGGTTTTCATGAAATTATAAAAAAAATTAATATTGATCTTTAAATGGTGAAAAGTGGTCATGCATGTAGTACGAAAAAAATTAATTTCTCTGTTATTCTTCGACCAATCTTAATAAATTAGGTATCATTGGAATTGTGAAAATATTTGCTAACTTTTTTGTCTCTTGTAAATTTTCTGTAAAATGGACGGTTTTCGAGATATTCGCCATCAAAAATTTAAAATGGCCGCCATTTTGAAAAATTTCAACGAAAAAATGTTTTTTATTTTTTATAGTTGAGTCTTTATAGCATAAATATTCATGCCAAATTTCAGATCAATACAACATTTCGTTCTTGAGATAAAAATTTTTAAGTGAAAAAAACAAAATGGCAGCTATAAGGATAACCGCTGAGTTTTGGACACTTCAAATATGACATTTGTAGTCTCCTAGCATCCAGGTACAATACCCTAAAATTCTCGACACTACTTCTGAAACACCCTGTATATTCAAGTGTCCCCACACAGGGTAGCCTATAGGGAACTCATATTTAGAAATTAGGAAACAATATTGTATTTGAGTTTTGGAATGCATTTGATTGTATAATTATTTTCTTTTTTGAATAAAGAATTTGAATTTGAATTTGAATTTGAATTTTGAAAATCATTCTTATCCCCCTTCTTGTACAAAGGTTTCAAAACAGCATATTTCAACAAATCAGGAAAATGTCCAGTATCAAAAGAGAGATTAATCAAGTATGTTAGAGGCTTTTAGTATGAGATTACATGACTTTTTAATGATAAATATAGGAATGCCATCCTGAGAACCTGCCCTTCCGATAATGGTTGAAATCTGAACTGTCCAATACCCCTATTAAACTTATTCTCTATTCTATGTTGTCTGAAGGCTTGTAGGTACTCTTTAATGTCCTCTGAGCTGCAACTATGTGCTTTGGATTTCCTGTTGAAGTGCTCATCGAAACATTCTGCAACCTGTACAAGCTTGTCAACCAAAACTCCATCCACAAACAATTTTGGGCATTCGTTTTTGAAAGATGAATTTCCCATAGTATTCCTTATTACCTGCCAAGTAGCCTTTGTAACATTATCCGAATGCTAAATCACACTATCAAGATACATTTTTTGGCCAAAGTAATTGTTTTTTTCAGTACCTTACTATACTTTTCAACATATAAATGAAAGCTAGGATCCCGCCTTGTATCATTCTTCATAGACATTAACAACTCTCTTTTTGTTCTAAGTGAGAAACCTGGAGTCAACAATTTTTTCATTGAACTATTCTTTTTAATCCTCATGGTTTTGATTGGAAATGCCTCCATGAAGCATCGATTGAATCTAGAGAAAAACTTCTTGAAACACAAATCACAGCTAGAGGATTAAAAACAATCTTCCCACCCACAACGCCCTCAGATACAACATTGATTATTATGTTGTCAATACAAGTTGATGTAGTATAAAACGGCCCTGATTGAATTCTTGTTGGACTATTGATCAGAAGAGTAAACCCATGAGAAGAGAACACATTAATGAACTGTTTGCACTGGATCGAGTAATGATCCAAGACATTGATATTAAAATCACCACATAGATAAACATTCTGCTGCATGACATCTTAACTCAATCTGCGAATAAGTGTATCTAGTCGCGATAAGAAGTCATCCAAAAAACTATCCGGTTTTCTAAAGAGAGATACTACAACAGAACATTCTCTTTTACTACCACTCAATCCCTTGGACTCTTGGATCTCTTTGACCGTGACAGAAAAATTAATCCCTAACTAAGATTGTAACTCACCCTCTTGCCTTACTTTCTCTACAAAATGCTGATCTTACTGAATACCCCTCAAGAGAGCTCAAAACCCCACAATTATCCCTCTTCAGCCAGTACTCGCTTAAACAGATCATAGCTGGTTGCCAATTTCCAGTCACTAAAGCAGCTTCCAGAGACTCAAACTTACCCATAAACCCCTGAATGTTGAGACTCATAATGGTAGTAGCATCATTGCCCAAATTATCTAACCCACCACTTGGGCTTAGGTTACCGGTTCTAAAAAAATACTGGAATTTTGAAGAGTTTGTAGAACCTGTCCATCAATCATTGATGAAGACTGGCCAGCTGGTGACATGCGTACGTGTGCAGACCTGTCATTCACGAGACTGAAAGATTCAATACTCTAAGAAGGAGGACTATTTTTTGTCAAAGTTAACTCAGCAACTATACTCAGAAAATCCTTAGCTAGCCTCAGCTTTCCCTTTCTGTTGAGATGCAGACCGTGGTTGGTATGCAGAGATCTATTGTAGCTCCATAAATTAATAATCCTAATTGACAAATGCGGGTAATGATTAGGAATACATCTTATAGCCCCATTCACACAACTAATAAAACGATTTTCATCAGAGCTCCATGGAAGATCGTATCTGTAAGGGACTGTGCCAAGAATGAGGTTGGTATGACCGTAGCTATTTATAACTTTGGACAATTTTCTGAGAGTAAGAATCATGAGCAAAACTATTTGTGCCCCCAATCAAAGCAACAAAATCACCTCTTTTTGTCTCACCAATCTCCCTCTTATCTAACATTTTTTTCAATCAGAATCTCAAGAGGCGCCCCTATTGCAACATAAGAATAACATCTGGTATTGGAAGGTAACCAATTAGTCAACAGCTCATTTATACCCCTACCATGTCTATGAGACCATATTTCAATCGAAGGATTTTCCTGGAATAGAGAGCAATTTACCAAACCAGCACTGACAGAATCATGCTGACCACTCCCCAGATCATCGCTTAAACCCTGCAAACGAGTAAGCGCCTCACTTGCCTTTTCTAACTCCTCTCCTACGGCAATCAATTGATCCATCAAACTACAATTTCCCTCAATAAGCAGCTGCAAGCTATCAATATCCAATCCAAGAGGCAAAACAACACTATTCGCTAGTCTCATTCGCTACACCGACAGAAGAGGAGTATCAACAGTTTTATCACCCACGACTACATCCGTCTGTGTACTCGAATCACTGCACTGCTTTGTCAGACAATCAGTTAACTCCATGATACGAACATCATTAGAGATAGACCTATCAATCGCCACCTCCCACTGTTCTTCAAGCCGTAGGTTATCTGACTTCAAATTATTATTTTCATCAATCAGGTTCCGAATAAGTGCAGAGCAGCCACAAGCTCCGTCACCTGTCGTGCCAGCACACCACAATTCAATTTGACTGTCGGCACCATCAACTCTATCCAAAGAGACCGAGTCACGGATGACACCTGTATCATTATTGGTTGTGATACTTGGCGTTGAACAAAATATCTGAGACACATCACTACTCTCATCTAGTTCTTGAAGTGGAGCAGGATGACTATAAACCCTGGAGCTTGATGCAACCAATATCGTTTTAGAATCCTTAACCGTTATTAATTGAGCCTAACAATTTTTATTGAGACATCTCCATGTTACATCTCCGTTAACTCTAGATGAACCTTTCCTATAGTCATATCTATTGAAACTTAATCTTGGATTACCTTTATTAGTCATACCCAGTATGAATTTCTCCATATTTAGGAAGAAGTGGACAGCAGAATAATAAATAAATTTTCCTAGCACAATACTAACACCAGGAAGCAACCAGCAAAACAAAAAGGGACAACCAACAGCAAATACTTTCCCTTACTGATTAATGACAAGAACAATGATTGATGTAAACCAGTGAGAGGGGAAAAACGAAGAGACAACCAGTAGCAACTATTTCTATTAGTGATCAATGACAAGAACAATTCATCATGAGAACCAGTGAAAGGGAATAATTTTCTTCGTTAGGTAATCACTTAATTTGACAAACACAGTTCAAATGCATGTATGTAGCATGCAATACAGTTATTCGGGAAAACACATGAGTTAAAAAAAAATAATCCAACACCAACAATAAGCAATACCCACCATGCAATTCAATAAAATTATTCACAAATAAAAGTAGAAACTGCTCTCTCAATTAGGTTTTGAATATATTTTATTATTAGTCAATTGAGACAATCAAGTCAATCAATGTCAAATGTCGGAATCTATTATTTAATTTATTATCTAGAAGCTTCTATAAAAATTACTTAAGACTCCACAAAAGAGTAGTGTTGGGTAAGAAGAAGCAGTACTGAATGATTATAAATTATATCACAAACCACTGTGTTTTGAACTGGAGGGGAAAATATGCTAAGAGATGTTGAGGTCCATACTATTAGAGATTGAATAAGGTTATAATAACTATGGCTTTGCGATTAAAATAGAAAGAATGTTGAAAATGCTATATTTAAAGTGAAGAATTGAAGATACTTGATTATCGCAGCAGGAGATAATTTATTTGATAAGGAATAAGATTCTTCTCTGAAACAATAGAAATACAGTTGATAGAAAAAGACATAAGTTCTGCTATTATTTCGTAATGCAAGAGTCAGAATTCCCTACACTCCCCCCTCCAAACAATCTACCTTATACAGGCTCCTTTACAGTCCATGAAATTTCGCTATCAATGTATGATCGCGCGTGCTCTGTCCACCAGCAGACCAAGCCCGACCACCAAAATCCAGAGCAAAGCTTGTGCCAAGTTCACAAATTTTACCTCAGCACAATATTTGCAAGGACCAAAGTAAAAAAAAAACAAAACAATTTACGACATAAACTTCTTTGCTTAAACAGCCAAATATAGCTGAAATAAGTAGGCTATCTATAATTATATGTAAGCTATATAAGCAATTATGTGAATGCAGGATGCATGGGAATAAGGGAGTCTGACAAAACGCGAGTATCAGGCCCACTAAAAGACGAATAATCTAATTGAAACAGGATTAAGAGAATCTATAGAATATTAGAAGCTTCACGATGAAATCTTGAAATATACTAGAAAGAAAAGATGAATAGGAATTATAGATCAAATGTTTGGAAATTTAGGGCCTAAAAGTATAAATTATAAGAAAACAGTATTTAGGCTTGAAGTATACAAAAACAGGTTATATTCTAAAAGTCCAGTTTAAGAAGAACCATTCTCTATTATCCAACTAAGGGTTTTATAGTTGGGAAAATGAACTTTAAAATAAATCAGAGGCTATTAAGTCCGTGTACGTAGAATGTCAAGGAAAATTATTATTCAATTTTATAAATATAGGTTTCAAAGCATTATTTATTCAGATAATTTGGAAAATTGAATTACATTGAACAAAAAACAGAGATTATTACATAATATGAGAGAGCTACTTCTCTTATTTATATGTTTTTAATAGTTTTCTATAAATACACTGTAATAAGAGCAGATCTGATATTAATCAAGTAAATTATTGACTACAATTTATTTATTTATTCATTTTCTTTACATACAAAGGCTCACAGAAATCCATAAAGAGCCTCATTTACACAATCAAATGAAACAACAATTTAACTTATATACATTTTGAAATATAGTAAATAGAGAAAAGAAAGCAAAAAGCATTTACACAGTTGAAATAATCAAATTAATAACATTCATATAAAGAAAAATGTGAAAAGAAAGCAAAAAGAATTTACTCAGAATAATCAAATTAATTTCATTATTATAAAGAAAAATGTGAAAAGAAAGAAGGTGAAACAATCCTTTCCAAAGATTCTAGAGGAAAATAAATTGAAAAAAAAACTATTTAAAGATTACAGGAAAGAGAATAATAACTAATAAAAAAAGCTAAGTAAACAGAAAAAGAAAAGTCTTAAACTAGGAGAGTTCCAGCCAGAGTTTACAAAACAATTCATCTCAAAAACGAGCGTCTTATGATAGATTCAGTTCACAATGTTTCTTATATTCATTGAATGAGTTCGAAAAAGGATCAATGTGTTCATTCAAGCTATTAAACAGTCGTAAGGTTTTATAAAGAAATGAGTTGTAATGATGGTTTGTTCTAGCAAAGGGAATCTCAAACAATATATTCCTTCTAGGTCTTGCATATGATACACTGAAATTAATTAGGCTGATAAAATATGGTAAATGGACGTTATGATTCAAGATATTATATAACAACAATAGGGCATTTAATGATCTCCGCACCTGCAATGACCGGATATTAATAAAGGATCTCAATTCACTAGTTGGGAAATTGAATGGACAGAAGATACGGAATTTCTTGATGAAAAGGTGTCTTAGAAATCTATTTTGAATCTTTTCAATTTCGTAGCTATCAGTTACATTAGCAGGACCCCACACCATAGATGCATACTCAAGTTTACTCCGTACCAGTGCATTTAACAGTTTCATACTTACATCACAACTAGTAAAAGGTTTTGATTTGTACTGTTGGATGCAAGAAGGGCCCGAGTCCAAAAATTAGATTTTGAGAAAAATGCCCTGAAACATTTCGAACAGAATAATTTTTCATTCTCAGTCAAGATGTATCACTTAAGTAACCATTGCATTAAAATTTAATATTTTTTCTATTCATTATTTCTTTTGTATTGAGAATTCTATTTGTATAATAATGAGTAATTATCATTTCAAAAAAGATCTTTTCAGGCCCTTCTTGCATAAAATGAAATGAGAACACAAAAAAATGTGTTTTATAATAATTTCTATTGATTATAAGATGGAAAATTGATTAGATGGTCAACTGAAATGAAAATACATATATTTGAAAAGTCATGGAATAATTTAAAATCTTAATCTTGTTCATGTGCTCTTATTATTTCTTCATCACTTGGAATGTCCAAATCATCATCATCATTGTCATACAATAACTGGTCTGATTACTATAAAATTCAATAAATATTGATTGAACAGTAACTCATTAAATAGAATAATTTCTATTACGGAGTGGCCGTAGTCGAGTGGATTAGATGCTGGCTTTGGAATCCAAAGGCCCGGGTTCGAATCCCAGCCCGGGCAAGATATTTTTCTCGGGCCATTCCCGTGTTTCGGATGGACACGTTAAGCCGTCGGTCCCGGCTGCCTAGAAAGCAGTCGTTAGGTCATGTCAGAGGCCCTGAAATTGATCAGTTGCGACCTGAAAACTCTGACACCAGACCTGAGCCAGCCAGGTCACACGATATTATTATTATTATTATTGTATAGAAAATTAACTTTTAAAAGGAAACTTCTCCTTACTTTTACAGAAACTATTCAACTCAACTTGTAAACAAACGCATCAGGCCAACAAGCTATAGGTTGACCAACAGTGCTTCACAAAAATTTTCATAACTCAGTCAGTTTTAAAGATACAGAAACGAGATTTAGCAGGCATGTACAGAAAACCAGCTAGAATTGGTTTAAGCGTTTTACGCAAAAAGGGCTTGAGTGACTTGAAGCCCTTCTTGCATCCAACAGTACAATTACGAAGTATAAAACCAAGTAGCCTATTAGCACTGCTAAGAACGTGATTGAATAATTGGTCTTTAAAATCAAGAGTCGAGTCCATAAACACTCCAAGATCTCGAATGCTATTGACATACTCTAGATTGATGCCTGCTAATGAGTAAGCGTAACGATCATAATTCCTCTGTCTCGTGTAAACCATAAACTTGGTTCTTGAGATATTTAATTTGAGTTTATTTCTATGACACCATAGATGGACTCTATCAAGATCCTGTTGTAACTGAGCACAATCTTCAACACTCATTAATTTATACAATTTTACATCATCTGCAAACACTAGGATCTTAGATGCAATAATGCAATCGGGAAGATCGTTTATTAAGAGTAAAGACAAAAGAGGCCCAAGATTCGAACCCTGAGGGACCCCTGATGTATTTGCATAGTCAGCAGATTTATAGCTATTGAAATGTATGAGTGAAAATCTATCAAATAGGTAGCTGCGGAAAAATTTGATCAAATCAGTTGAAAACCCATATGTAACTAACTTTTCCAATAAAACTTCAAAATTAACTGAATCGAAAGCTTTACTGAAATCGTGATAAATCACGTCCACCCGATCCTGACTATCTATTTTAGAAGAGACAAATTGAGTAAATGTTAACAGATTACTTACAGTAGACCTTCGGGGCATGAAACCATGTTGGAAAGGTGATATGACGTGTTTTACATGATTGAATACTATATTATATAAAATAGATTCAAATACTTTGGCAGGTGCATCCAATATAGAAATATAAAATTAGATATTAAATTGGGTTTACCAGATTTATGAATGAGCGTTATACGGGCATTTTTCCATTTAGTAGGTATATTTATTGGTTTTTAAAGAGAGATTGAAAATATATTGTAAAGGTTTTAATAGAATATCCTTACAACCCTCAATAATATAAGCAGGGACACCGTCAGGACCAGCTGAGCGAGTTGCTTTTAGCTTATCAACCGCAGAGCTGACCCAATCATCTGAAATGGAAGGGATAATCAGCGTATCAATGTTATAAGTGGGTCTATTGGTATCAAGGTGAGGTAGGTCATTTCCGGAGAAATCACTGTCCCTTTTTATACTAGCATAGAACGATGAAAAGTAATCTGCAAATGCCTGAGATACGTCTGATCCAGTGTATTTACAACCATTTAACTCAAAACAATCATTCATCACTCTAGATTCTCGTTTACTAGAAATATAATTCCAAAAATGTTTTATGTTCGAATTCAAATTATTCTGCAGATAATCTTTGTAACATTCAGCAATTTTTAACTTTATAATTGATCTCAGATTAATAAATTTATATGAGTAAACTACTGTTAGAGATTATGTATTTAAATATTGAAGTAGTTCCTGGTTATTATAAACTATTTGAATAAACTATTAACTATAAAAGTGTTAGGTTAAGTATTACGAAATAAAAAACGAAAAACAAGCAGCAGGCCTCAGTTGATTATGAAGGATTCTTTGATCTCTTTAATTTGGTACTATTCCAGTTGAAGTGTGATTCTATTATTTTTCATAGTAACGCCTAGTCTGCAATAAAATTGACTAGTCTCTAGCTCCTAGAAGTATGAGCGAGTTCAAATTTTCTGGAATAATTTGCAGCCAGGTCATCCACTTCCTGCTAACACAATATCGTCTGACATTGACTCGATTCAAACAGTAACAAATTTGACGTGGATGTTGGCATTGAAGGCTAGATGAGGTCACTCACATGGATGAGGCAGGACAAATGGATGCTGCTAGAGTGACACTAAGCATATTCTCAACTGCTTGTCGGCTGTCTGAACCTTCCTGTGATGTCACAAGTTATAACAAGGACTTGGCGAAGGGGAAAGCGTCTCCCACTGCTTCTCCTGCTCTCACGTCAGGGTGAAAATAATAATGTTCAGCTGGAAACGTAATGGGCAAAGACAGTGTCGTTGCTGCTCCTGTAGTTTTGTCCGAAAATAATAACAGGGCAGCACCTCAGTGCAAGTAGAACCAACTGTCATGCGATGATCGCTGTTGCTAAAAGTGCATGTTGATGCTCTCCCAGAGTCATCGCTCCGACGTAAGGTCATGACCCTCACCTTTCACTCTCTCTCACTCTGGAGGCTCATCGATCGTGTCTGGGCGCCCCCAACTATTCTTGAACTTGTGTGGTGATTCGTGGGAATAATAAAATTGAGAACTAAAAAAATTTATTTTTCTATTACTGCCACTATTTCAAATAACGGAGGGAAATTGCTCAAATATTCTTCACATGGAGACTATCACTTGTTCGTAATTGACTGTACATTTGACGATCTCCTCCAAAAATATCATTATAAAAGTCTAGAGACTGAACATACAAACTGAGCAAAAATATTATTTCAAATATGGGGAAAATTGTGAATTGATTATTTTTAAAAGTGAGGATGAGCAGACTTACACCTCAACATCTTGGATACTGAATTCATACATGAGTCATCCACTTTGACAGGGAATTTTTCTGCATTCTGTCCTTGTTGGTTTTATTCCTTTCTCGTTCTATTGAGGGAAATTATTGTCGTCCCCACCACGTCCTTTGTAATTTGGTATTTTTTAATGAATAATATTGCTAGCCCTGATACCTATTTTTCGAGCCTGATTCGGTCGACTTGGAGACCTGAACAAGAGACCGCTTTTAGATTCTGTAGAGTACAGACATGTTTTTGAGCTAAATTATATCTTTGTCTGATTGAATCATGACATACTCATCTTGCTTTTCGTTCTCTCCTGGAGACTAGAATTATATAATGGGGAATCATGTATTTCATCAGTTTTTAATCGCTTATCTTATCTTCAATAACTTATTTATGAAGTATTTTGTTTAATTCAGAGCGGTTGACTGCTGCACTTTATTATTATTGTAGGCTATGGATTAGTAACAGTCGAAAACCCATTTAAGGGTGCGTAATGAATATTTTATAGTATTGTTGTATTGTCTTTATTTTGATAATTTTACTTGTATGTATCAGGTAGCAGCCCCTGATTCAACGATTTTTCGTTATTAATTATTTTTTGATTTTATAATTTTACTCAATTTTGTAGTCTTACATCTGAGATGTATGTCGATATCCTAATGTACAAGAAAGTTATACTAAATGGAGTATCTTCCTACTCTTTATTTTATTGGTACAGTCATTTATATCTCTGACCTTTTGTAATTGTGAGTAAAGTTTGGAATACTCACTGGTTGTACATCAACTGCAACTCTGTAACTTAGATTTCAAATCCTACAATTAAAACCTATAATATTTCTTCTGATGTTAATTAAAATTTCAATGTAAACTGTATGTATTGTATTCATTAGATGATTTCATGAGAAAGACGTATTGTATTTGGTCTCTTAAAGACATGAGTATTTGATCTCTTTAAGACATGTTGTGTTGGTCTCTTATTGAATACAATATTTAGTATGTTATTCATTCTAGCATTACTAAGTAGTTGTGACTTGTGTTGCAGGTTTTTTTTTGTGTGTGTGTGTGTATTCTTGAATACTCATTCGAGGATCGAGCTGTAAATATGCCTTGCTGTCGAACGATGGCTCACGAATTCGCCGACCGAGATGGCCGGTGATATCGGACATCTGACCTTGCCGTGCGGGGCTGAAGGACGATCTTCGATCTGACGCCACTAGCCCGATGCCTGGAGGCCATCACCCTTCACCCTCATCCATCACCCTCTGGACACCGGACTCGAGGACGACAGATCTTAGATAAGTACTTGATACCCCCCACTACAATATCAGATGTGCCCCCGTAAATTTGGTCTCTTAGAGACATGAGTATTTGGTCTCTTAAAGACGTATTGTATTTGGTCTCTTAAAGACATGAGTATTTGATCTCTTTAAGACATGTTGTGTTGGTCTCTTAAAGACAGATTGATTATTTGATTATCCATGTAAAGAAGTATTTTGTAATATTTTCATTATTATAAGAGCAGTCAGTCAAGCGCATATCTATGTTTCTATTTCCAAGACCCTCAAACCACTAGAATTAGGATCACATTATTGATATGATTCAAGTCCGCAGACCTCAGGGCCTAGCACAATTTCAACAACTAAGCCATCTCCGACAAAATCATTTGTCACCAGGAGATCGGCTTAAATAATTGGAATGAATAATTCTAGCTATTTATAACCATTGAACTTCCTCCTCTTCTTGCTTTCAAGGAGCTCGTTCCGAACCATTATTGATATTTACATAAGTTGTTGATTATTTTGATAAGAAAACTATAATTGTCATCTCTTTTGTCTTTCAACATCTCTTCTCCCCTCCGGTTCATGTAATAGAGTCTGTAGTGTAAATCAGGTTCTGTTATATGGCATGGAAGCATGGACCTTGAATAAATTAATATGTGAAGAGAGAATACAATATAAGCCTTTGAGTTTTGGACCTACCGCAGAATGCTGAGAATGACAGACCATTTAACAAAACAATGAAGAGGTTCTCAGAACAATGAAGAAAAGGCCAGAGCTCATAGATGAAATTGAGGAACGGAGATTAAAGTACCTAGGTCACATAATGAGGGGACAGAAATATGAAATATCAGTAGGTGACCCGTGCTTCGGAAGGGTTTTTTTTAAAACTTTGCAAACTGAAAACTTGACGTAATAAAAAATTCGAAATTTGAAAATAGGCCTATAATCTTCCTCAGTTAATAAAGAATCTTTATGCAAAATTTAAAATCAATCAGTCCAGTAGTTCAGACGTGATGATGCGTCAAACAAAATTTTCCTACATAATTTCACGTACGTGTATGAGCCAGCTCTTTTCATTATTATAGTAAAGATGATGGATAGGTGAATGATTTATCAGTATCTTTGAATGAGAATAACTTTTGAACGGTTTGAGAAATCGGTGCGGTTTTTACCATTTATTTTCTCTTGAAATTCTGTATCGAAATCATGTAGCATATGACCGACGTTAGTTTTCTGTCTTCTAAGTTTGTCATATGACTACCTCCCAATTTAAAAAAATGAAGTTGAATTCAAAATGGCGGAACAAAATTTTGATGCGACAGAAAATCAGTTATTTTTATTCAAATAGGATGCCCAATCATACCTATCATCTAATGTCCCTTTTGAAAGAAATTTTCAGCTGCTTCTATACAACAACTGGAAGCATGACAAATTGAGAACTTGACGTAATGAGATCTTGAAGAACTGAAAATAGGCATATAACCATCCTCGGTTAATAAGAATCTATTTGCAAAATTTCAAATCAATCAGTTGAGTAGTTCAGAGGATATGATGCGTCGAATATAATTCCCTATTTCTTACGTGTATAAGCCAGTTCTTTCCTTTATTATAGTATAGATAACTGAAGAAGACATAATTTATTTATTTATTATTTATTTATTTATTTATTTATTTATTTATTTATTTATTTATTTATTTATTTATTTATTTATTTATTTATTTATTTATTATTTATTATTTATTTATTTATTTATTAGATAGAGCGAACAATACTTGGAAACCCCACAGAATCATATTGATTTTTTCAATACATCAATAAATTTTAGTACCGATTAGATCAGGACCTCTTAAATACCATTTAGGACCACTTTGAATACTAAAAAAAAACTAATTTGAATCTCTATTACATCTTAAATAATCAATTATAGAATGATAATTGATCAATTATAAAACTCGCAAATATTATAAAGCCTGTAACATTTGTAAACAAACTCCATTTAACTACAACTAAATACTAAAAACTGATGACAGAATATCAGTGTCAGCTGAGTTGAGACTCCACCAACTATCGGCGCCATTTTACCTAGATTTTCATACAGCCGCAGGTCCGGTATTTAGGAGGTCTTGATGAGATCCTCCTCAATTTGAATCAGGCAGCCTTTTGTTTTCCCAATTCCAAACAAAATACCTAAAATATTCGTTTCACTGCGAATTTGTGTCTGATAGTACATTATAACTGAAGAATATAAATTATTACTTATTTTATTGTGATCTATTCGCGTTTTTCTTATGAAATCCAATGATAGGCACTACAGCATGGAGACTAAGTCCATTTCATTTGTACTGGTGGCAAAATTTTACATTAAAAATAATTATTTGATAAAATCCAAGTTCAATTGTAATGAAAACAAATTCCTTCAAAAAATAATTGATAATAATACGTTTCGAGGGAAAAAATAAAGAACAAAAAAATTGGGAAGAATCGGGATTCGAACCGAGGAACCATCGCTCCGAAAGCGAGCAGTTCCACTCGAACCCTTGCAAAGAAAGTAAGTAAGAAAACAATGATGCAATATTACAAAGTGAAGGCTGTGCCAGTCCTCCTCTCCAGGAGGAATCACTCCTCTAACGATCGCTAACGTGGATCGCTGCTAAACCTTCAAGAAAATAGATTGCAAGCGGCTGAAATGCTATCCTTACATCCATTTAACTCTATTCATTATCATAGAATGTTATATTTTTCTTCGAAAGCTGAATGAACTCGTCTATATTATTAAGAATCGTAGTGCTCTGTTCCTCTTCAAGGTTTTGTTCGTAGTTGGGCGGTAGAGCTGACATTACTGTCTAAACTTCGCCACGTCAACAAATAGCCTTCTCAAAATACATTTTTATTATTTGAAATAAGACCATTCCAATTCCCTGTTCTAGGTATTCAAGATTCTTCTATTGCGTTCACCTAATTTAAATATTGCATAAATTTGACATTATATATGATAATACTCCGATACAGTATTAAATTTGACATAATCCAATTATTCATACTCAACAGAACTTCTGCCCAGTAGCCTTAGGAATAGGATACTCAAATCTCAAATCGAGTTACATGTTGGTTCTACTGAACGCAAGCATAATCCCTTCATGTTCTATATGATAAAGAGTTTTACATCACACTGATATACGGCATAATTTTGCACTAGGCGATTCATTTAGAGACATCCGGCTACTTTCCTGTCATGAATCAATCAAGTCCAGAGCTGAGGTATTCAGCTGCTAAATGAACCACATCCGCATTGCAGTCCAATTCACACCATTAGTTCTGAAAACTACACAAGGACCAAAACCCAGTTGTCGTAAATCCATTCTCACCTCCCAGAAGGCATTTCGTTCGCAGCGAGGAGAATTTATCCGCATACATATAAACTAAGTTATGGCGAGGCTTAGGGAATTTATTCAACACTTCAACTGCCTTTCGAATATAAATCACTGGAAAGAAAGTCGTAATTCAATATATAAATCTCCAGTTGTAGCCCGCCTATCTCACTTTGAGGTGAATTCGTCGGAGTTCTCACGTGGCAACGTTTGTCTAATAATAAATAAATCGCGTTTACGAGCCCTGCAGTTATCAAAAAACGTCGGCAAGATTTAAATGGCAGTGACATTATTATGTGACGTCACTCTGCCAGGTCGACGTTCCACTGATAAAACAGTCGGCTGTAAATTATTCGAGATGCTTCATTAATTTCGTTATCCTTTCCAGCTCGGCTGAAAGTAGCCGCATTTACTAAATCGGTGAATTCTACCACTTTGTGATTGCTGGTCAGTGATAGCCTAAGTCGGCAGGTCAACTGCAACACAACATCAAATCTCTAATTGAACAAAGTTGACAAGTTCTGTTGGTAAAATGATAAGCTTGTGTTGAATGAAGATTAGCAATATGTATCACATGGATATGGAGCTGTACAAGTGTAGAATGACTAGTGTAGAAAATATGGGGAAAATATAATTCCATTTATGCTGCTAACATTCTATATTTTCCTCATACTGTACTGACTATTACAGATTCCTCAGCGTTTCTAACGATATGTTTTTCATTGATGAATTAGCATTGGAGATTTCAGATGAATCGGCTTTCTTAGATTCGAAGGATCTTTTTCTATTCTTCCATTTCGAAGAAATCAAATTCTTTTCTATTTTCTAGGAGTTATTAATTGAATTCGAAAATATATGTATTAAATTACTGTGAATTCCTATGAATTCATGCTTGAATACAAATTGGATGAAAAATCAAGAAAGAAAGGAAATGATTTGGAAATGAAAGTTTATTCTAGTGCGGGAAGGGCACTAGATTCAATAATTTTTATATAAAAATTATGAATGGTCACAGAATAAGCTTGGGTTCAGCAGAATAGAATGATTTACATAACCCACACATAAGCAGATAGGCCTGGACTAAGACGAAAAGTGTAATTAGAATTAAGAAGAAAGTGGATATTGAATCGAGGAGTGGATGCGTAGGCAGGAGTAGATGCGTAGGCAGGAGTAGATGGATGAGGTAAAGACAAATTGTACACCATTTATGAATGAGGAATGTGAGAAACATAACGGGAGAAGATCTGATTTGTGTGATAAACAGACATTGTAAGGTGAAGAGAGAAACTAGGGATGAAGATGTGAAGAGTGGGAGAGAAGCGAGAAGCGAGATAGAGCAAGAGCTGTTGTGGAGAAGGCTGATGTGTTGTAGAGGCTTTAATAGAGTATTTAATGTTGGTAGCCATACAGACAGGCCATAATGACTTTTGGAGGTGCCAGTGTTTGGGATGGGCGGTACCGAAAAGGATGGGAGAGGACAGGTTGAAAAGCATGGTGTGAGTTGAATTGATGAGAATAACTTGAAGCAGGTTGATGGATGAGCCTCAACTTCCGTCGACGGCGTTCACTCGGCAAACGTTCGGGAATAATATTATTAATGGCGTCGGTGGCACCGACCAGCCACCGTTCGACTGTTGATAAGAATGATGGACGAGCAATCTAAAGAACCTGCCGATAACACCTGTAACATGCTACGTCACGATCTATCATCGTCTTCGCTGCTATCCTCGCCAACTTGCACAAGTCACGTCCCGCCTTCCGGTTAATCTCCGTCCTCGCTGCAAGCGGTTCAGGCTTCCTTCACATCGCGTCAAAGTCATACAGTACCGTACCTGACTAAATCGCTTTCCCAAACAGTTTCGTCGTTTATCCACTAAAGCGTTACTCCATTGCAGTAAGTCATGCAGTACCCTCCTAAATCGCTTTCCTGACAAGCTCTACCCTCCAGGCTTCCTCAACCTTACCTTCCATCAAAGTCACACCGAACCATCCTGAATGGCATTCGATGTCAGATTCCCTACAAGTTAGAAGTGATGATCATCCTATTTATGATTAACACAGGTCCACAGGCATATGAACGTATGCATCAGAGCTTGATTGATAAGGAGAACTTCTTATCTGATCCTTTCCTGATGACCCTTCTGCAAATCGTCCATACTGGTTTTATCCCTAATTGAGAAAATTTATCAACCAAAGCTCGATCAGAAGAACTTCTCACTTGATTTTATATTGATGGTCCTTTTGAATGTCATCAATCAAGCTGTATTGATGATAATTCTGAGGACTATCTTTGGAGGTTGATTGATAAAGAGAACGTTATGTATGATCTGATCTTGATAGTTCTACGATGAACTATGACAGAAACTGTAAATGCAGACTCAAGACGAATGTAGGAAGTATTCATGTATCTCTCATAACAGTGATCTGAATATCATGTATCTATGAAAACATGATCAATAAGGTTATCTCTTCTGCACTGATACCACGCACCAGATTCTGAAATTAATGAGCGTGATATATGATTTTGAAACTCACACAAGTACATGAGGTTTATAATAATAACACGATATCCATGTGAATATTGATGTAAATTTCCAATAAAAGACGTTTTCGCCAGCTTGAAATGGGAATAGAAATAATCTTAAGATAGTTAATTTTGTAATATAGAAATAATGATCATGAGATTTGAGGATAGGGCCTAAGTAGTCAGAAACTTCTCCTATGAATCCGACTAATTTCGACCTAGTAGTATATTAATTCACTTACTTTCTCTGATATATCACAGACAAAGCATTTATCCCATGAGTTTTGAGAGGAGCTTCTTCTCTAGGAGATTGATTTAAGTCTACTGTGGAAGTATCATTGCACCGCATCAATAAAGTCTAATCAGCCTTTTTTTACAATGCGATAGCATCATCATCAACTTGTTCCCAATCGGAACCTTTTAAGTTTTTGAACTCCTAAATGACTTTTACATCGATATCATGATATTCCATTCAATTCCCTGATTGCTGTCGTTTGAAGAAAACTAGAGTGAACTTTAATTGTCCTCTTCATATTCACATCGTCATAACATTTTCTAGAGCAGTTGAGCGTTGAACGAATAAAATATTCCTACATAGGATCAGAGACAAACTATTCATGATTAATTTGAAGAAATATTTGAAATCCTTCAAAGTTCTGAATAGAGAATTTAGTCCCCAGAAATACTAAAATGTCCTCCATTAAAATAGATGTGGATGTACTGAAAGTTGAATTCATTCCGAATTAAGTTATGAATTGCTTGGCGACTTGGGGAATGCAATACTGCTCGCTTATCATCTCTACTCCCTTCTTTCTCATTTTTCTCCTCTTCTCATGCACCCCTCTCATTCCTCGAGAAATATCCTCTTTAAGTGCAACTCTGGTCACGTTCGCTTCGACGTATAATTTGTTATTCATGAATACAATGGCTTGTGCAATAACCTAATGCAGATGGAAAGTCCCGCAGCATGATTGAACTTTCCTCATTAACGCTCACAGTAAACTCAGAATATTAAGAAAATTATTTTCAAGCTCGACCAGATTAAACTCATCTTCTTTTAGCATTAAACCATAGAATAAAGATACCCTTGAAACTTATATTATTCGCCTCTGGTTAAACTCTCCATGAATTCCTAAAGGACAATCATTGAACTATAACAAAATAGCTGCGCATGAAGTGGAAGAAATTTAATTCAAAACTATGTTCAAATGTATGAAGAATATACACTCATTAATTATTCCATATAGTTTTCAGCACAGTATTTGTAACATATTTTAGATTTACGTGTTTTTCATATTACTAATGAAAGAATACAAACACAGATGCTAATTGAAAATTCTATCACTAAATACTTTAGAGAACGTTATCTTTCTACCTCATTTAGGCTATACAATAGATTCAGAGTTTCTCTTATAAATTCCAATGCTGGGTGATCTTGAAGAGATATTCATATTCAGCCATTTGCTCCCTTTGAGGCATGCTACTCAACACTCATGTAATCTCCAACTGTTTTTAAATCTCATATTTGGACTAGATTTCTGAATATGAGATCCTTGTACAAAACAATAGTTTTGAACAATTCCATTACATAGAAGGTCAAAGAAGCATTACTCATCGAACCACTCCAGGGTCTTCCCCCCTTTCACTGCACATCCTCTCGTCCAATTATTCGCCGAACTTATTTCTACAAGCTTAGCACACACAGCCTACATAGACATAGACAGGCCAGCCAGCAACCCAGCATTGCATACCGGCAAATTCTGGCATTTCGGTTCCACTCTATCGCCTCTCCAGTGTTGAGATTGGTGGTGATGGTTGTGTGTAGAGTTTGTGTGAGTGTGTTGTAAACGAGTCTTGTCAGCTGGTGGCCGATCCTCCTATCGGCATGGAAGGGTAGTTGTTTAAGTTAAGAGATGTACGAGTGTGTGCACAGCCCTAGTCGAGCATTAGAGATAAGGAATAAAGCCTAATGTGGAGTGGACAACGTGGAGGAGAGACTTTGCTCCCCGAAATGTTCCGTCGGTGTGGCGGGGGTGGTGATGTGAAGTTGCAGGGGGGTGTACAGATAACAGAGCCCGGCCAGAGATGTAATAATTATTTCCAAATCGCTTAGAAAGCACCACCTCTTCTCCCCTTTCCACCACACCAAACTCTAGCTCTGCAAAATAGCTATAGTGAGATCCTGTCAGCATCGGTTGGAAGAGAAGCATTGATGTTATATAGCAGGAGTTCTGACATTTCAAAGTGAATCTCACTTCAGCTAGCTCTTCCAACTTGGTCTCTTTCTCTATATTGCTGCTTCGTTATCCACCCATTTTCCATTCCCACTCTCCACTTATCTAGTGCGCTGGGCTCCTCGACGTTGCGAATCCCATCTCCATCTGGCTGCAACACCCACACGCGCACACACACGCAGACACGACATAAATCAGCTAAGTAGCCTCAGACTGCTCGTAAATTCCCTATCGGGTTTGCTCGGCCGATCTACAGCACGATAATGTTAGAAAGCTGAAATTAAGTATTATAAAATGATATCGATCATTGATGTATATTGGTCCATTCTTAATTGAGAATGTATGTTCTTTTATCGTGGGTTTCGAACAATTACTTATTGGCTGGAGGTACGACATAGCACGTTTGCTATCAAGTTTAAGAGCTACTCATAGTAATATTGATGAATGTTAGATCGTCGCCAAGAGAATATGATATTGAAATTGTTTATTCATTGATGTAATTTTGAAAAAGGAAGTAACAGGTGATAATCCTGTTTTAAAAGGAAAGTTTAATTTCAATAAAGAGTAGCATTATTATCGGAGGATGATTCATGACTTCAGGAATTATCATTACCATGAAAAATGTTTAAGATTTGAATCAGTCATATAACTCAATGAAGAAGTTTTGGACTCATCAAAGCCATCAGTTATCCTTTCGAATAAGCGAACCTGGGTGATTTTTTTATAATAAAGAGAATATATTATGAGTGAATAGGATTAGCTCTAGAATCTTTAGTCTGAACCATGAGTCACCAATATGGATCATCATCGACGCATATTATATATTTGGAAAATTCAAGTACATGAGAAACTGAACCTCAACACTTTTAACTTCATGACTATATTGCGCAATATATATGTGATTGATAATTTCATTCAGTATTCCTACAAAAAAATCATATAATTTTAATAATTAATAATAATAATAATTTATTCGACTAAAAACAAACATTGTACAAACAAATCGAAATAAAATAACATAACTGGTGTAGCAAACACCCACGCATGCACAATACATGTTTATCATCATAGACTAAATGAAGCCCCAAAGGTAATATAAAAAAAGGTTATATTCACTGTATCAGGGGTTTCCCCATAAACAAATTCTATTCTAACTGATAACAAATATTAGTAAGTGAAAAACCTACTCACAGTTACAATTATTATCAAATACTAAATAGTAGCAGTGAATAACATGGAAATTATACTGTTTGCATTTGTGACTGATTGAGCAATTCAAACTAGGAAAGGAGTTCTTAGAATCATCCAAAGAATTCGAAGTAGCTAGAATAACCTGAGATTTTCAATGATCTGAAAAAATTGAACAATAATAGGAATATGTTTCTGACTTGTCTTGGACACAATCTTACGCCGTAGCAAAGCAAGTGCTGAGAGGGTGAACCCGTCTAGCGAGTTGGACTGCTTCTGGGGAAGTTGAATGCTCATGCCTACTGTATACAGACAGTTACAGTTATTTTGAAAAACTGGTCTTGATCTTCCCCTCCATGATCAAGGACACCTACGTTGTTTCTCGAACGCAAGTGTATGTTGGTATCGACACGAAAGTAGACTCGAACATTATTGATGATGAAGGAAAAAGGGTGAACGTTTCGGGTTTTTCCATTCCTTCAGGTTGATATTTCTCTGTTCAGAATCAAATGATGCATTCAAGTTAAATAGGAATTGTGGAAAATATTGTAGATAAGAAATAACTCCATATTGATTTAAACATTCATTTAATTGAAAGGAAAGATTCCTGAAAAAATTTCAAGTGTTATCAATTCAACTTTACTCATGAAATTAAAGTAATTTATTAATTGCTGGAAATCGACTAAAGTATTCTCTCAAATACGGTTGCAGCATTAACTATTATCAGCAAATCAATAGGTGATGGACTCATGGAGATTCGAATTGATAGTCTTAGTCGGAATATATTTTCTCTTCTGTTAATGGAAAATAATACTTTGCTACCATATATTCTGTTTTCTATAGAGAAGAAGTCTTCGAAAGTCGGTTCTGTTATATTTATCAGTGAGGATATTACAAGGTTATGATTTCTGTACAGTCTATACCATTTCTTATCTGGATGACGTGAATTTGCCATTTTACTAATATTTCTACACTCAATTATCTTGAAGGCGTACATTGAAACATTCCGTTTCAATATTCGAAGCAAGAATGTAGAATGTTATTAGAAACAAACCTGACCGTTACATTTCAGATAGTTAGTTTACCCTCAGGATGCTCTCCCTCCGATTCCATCCTCTCTGAACACAGTATCTGTGAGTCGAGTGATTGTTGGGAACCTGTTGGAAGCTGCGAGCAGCTAAGAAGTGATCACTTTTGTCGACTACAGGTTGCTGAGTTGACCTCCTTGCAGCGAAGGTGACTGGTACCTGACCAGAGGGTGCGGGCAGCAGATCCGGTTGTGCCTTTGTTGTCACTAATTATTATGCCTGCTCACTGCTTCCCAGTGACGCATCACTAGCGTGGGTACAGCGACATCGCTTCACTTGCTAAGAAGCAGTATAACTCAGTCGGTGTGAGGCTCTGGATACATCAACACATCATGTATCGAGTAGTGTATCCTGATACTTCAAAGTGGAAAATGAGGTGCGTTGCTTCAAAAACTTAATTATGTGTTGTCGATTCAAATTTATTGTTATCTAATGTTCTCAAGCCCCGCACATCACATCGAATTTTGTTTGTACGGTATTTTGCCATCCTAATAAATTATTAGGATTAAATTATTAGATTATTCGATTGAAATAATTCATTTCTGTATATATTCAAATTCATTTCAGAATATTTGAATTTCTCCTATAGTATTCTAATAGTTTCGACTCTCAAAAACTGTGTTTGAATATGAGAGTGACTATCAATGACCATACCTTGCCAGTCATCATTTGAAAATGTATTCTATCCTATTTCAACTTTCCATACTTCATGACTCTGTGCAATGTATTGTAGGATTCAGTGCAATGTATCCTAGGATATATTAATTACATTGCAATCATTTGGTTTTCATTGCAAAAGTGCCTGCGATTATATTCTCTAAATTATATCCTCAATTTAATGTATAATTTTCTAGCGCTCGGACCATGCTCATGTTTCATATGTAAGAGATAACTGCCCTGTTTATAAGCTTTGATCGAGGAATTGAACTGTTTATCACACTTAATTACAATGGCTTTGCATTTTGACGCCATAAAGAATGATTCCTTCTTTGATTTAAATTATTCAAGGTACCAAAAAATCTAACTGGTAGAATAGTGATTCTGACTTAAAACCGCCAACTGTTTTATTCCACTCTGTCTAGCTTGAACTTGTCATATAGAAACATAGAATAGAAACATTCATCAACTTTATTTTTGATTCAGCATATAATTTTTATTACTTTTTCAATAACTTTCTAATAATGGATATAATATGGTGCTTCAACCGTCAGTCCAATATCATACAAATTGTTTCGTTTCGATTTTTCCCGAAATTTCTTCACGTTTTTGGACCCATTCACACATAAATTTCAAGCTCAAGCCCATCCATCTTGTTTCAAATTATCAATGCTAATATGCTTATAGCACATTCTCTATTCAATCTCGTGATTGTGGAGAAGAAATTCTTTGTTTGTTGAAGTAGCTCAGCCGAAGCGACCACCTGTGAATTGTGACAATCAATCTCTAAGAATAAAGATTGCAATTATGTATACAGTGCATGGATTACATACCGATTGTGTTCAGAGGACATAATATAACATCCTCGATTCATAAATTTAATCTTGGTGACCCTCTCATGTTTGAGAGGAGGATAGAGATGTTTGTCTATGCCAACAATATCACAAGGCAAGTACGAAATACCCATTTGACTAATGAAAACCAAATGATGACGTTGACAGTTGATATGAATTGAGTCTGCTTGGAACAATGATCAATTGAAGTGCGTTACTACCTGGGAAATCTTCCGAAATATTCAGAACATGAAGATTCATGATATTCAATAGTGAAGTGCAACTGCAATTAAACATCTATTAATGATTAACTCTGTGTGATAAATTTTATGTAATCAATTCAATTTATACTATTATAGCAGTAATTTGTTTTTGATGATACAGTTCACTTTAAAATGACAAGGTAAGGGGATCTTATCTTGGGTAACACTCCAGAATCAAAATTTATCAAATCTATTCTACAGTTTGGGCTCTATATAGTGATGAATTAGTCAATTTATTATTTATATGCTGTTATATAATCTTGTGATCTTAGCACAAACGTTAGAGCATAGTCCCACATATTCCACAGTAGACATAGTTCTTCTGTGAACAGCTTTGATCCTATAGCAGTCTAGATTCATGACTGGAATCATTTAAGTAGCCTTTACAACGTCTCCATACATAAGAATCATGAATTCATCTCTCCCAGATATTATTTAAACTATGAGCTGGAGAATTAATCGCACCAAATGATTCATTGTTAACATTCCATTTCCTCAATCAAAATATAGAAGAGAACTGGTATGCACTCTTATCTAAAATTCTGTTGGAAACTCATTTCACTTATTTCATACTCTATTAGACAGTCATGGAGAATTAAGAAGCGAAGAAGGATAATAAATTGAGAAATAATATGAAGTAGACCAGTTAAAAAGACATGTCGAGTCAAACAGAATACAAATGAATAAATATTATAATCCTTTTGAGAGATGATGAGGCTAGAGGAGAGACTGATGAGCAAGGAAGGCAAGATTACAATATGAGGTAGGAAAGATATGTAATTTCCAGCAGAGAATTCGGATGAAAAAAGCACAAGCGAAATAGGAGCAGGAGAAAATAATTGTTGGAAATGACTTGCAATGAGAATAGCAGGAAGAAAAGCTAAAGATGATGATGGTGATGATGATGACGGACAGTTAGGAAAAGAAGGAGAGGATTATGAGGATGATGATGATTATGCTAGTGGTGATGAAGAGAGGAGTGAAGCTTGATGGCGAGTGTTAATGAAGGAGGGAAGCGAAAGGCCTGGACGCACAAATTACTTGGCCGGAGCAAGGAGGGTGAGAAAGTGCTTGAGCCAGAAGAAAAGAAACGCTGGTGGGACGGGGAGAGCCCCACAAGATTAGAAATGCCAATTCATTATTTGAAAGGACTCGGCTGGGCTGCTGCTGAGAGACGTCTGGTGGAAGGGGGAAGAAAGGGTTAGCAGCTGAGGAAGAACACGAGGATATTTGAATTTTAATGCTTGCCTGAACGTTACAAGGGAAGAAGGAGTAGTGGGGCGAGAGAAGGAGGAAAATGTACACGTCTCAAGTAATCGATATAGACCCCTGGTTTCTGTGCGATAAATCAAGAAGGGAAGGGATGCCCATCCCCGAGATGCTGGAAAAGAAATTGTATTCTTCAAGTAAGTGGTAGCTGAGGGTTGCGGGGTGAGAGATGCCAAATTGCTTGGGGTGGTGGGGGAGAGCAAAGCCGTCGAGGGTTGTTGGTGGGTAGGAGTGGGGGTGGTATCCCGAGAGTGGTAAGAAAAGAAATGAGCCTGCAAGGGAGCGCGGAAGGAAGGAAGGAAAGCTGCAGAAGGCTTTCAGGGGGTTGAAAGGGTTGAAGGGGTGGTTGCGATGAGGAATTCCAGATGAGAACGACTGGAGCTCGAGGCTTGCAGGACGGGTCTTTCTGGTGGGAGGGAGGACATCCACCTCCCACCCCTCATCTTGTCAGACTTCTTTTCTCTCGAACCAGCAAGGCAAGGCAACAACCCTTTCAGACCTTCCCCCCACCCACCAACCAGTCCTACAACCTCCCTCACCCTCGCCATTAGCTTCAATATAATCCCTTTCTAACGATATTAGCATATTACGTGCCCAAACTACCCGGTCGCCGACTGGCTCTCAAGGTGCTTCCATTCTTACTCTGCACACACATGCATTCTTTTAATGTAATTTCAAGAGAAAAAGAAGTCTGAGAAACGAATCAACTTTTAAATGTGGGACTTATCTCGTCCTGACTTCCGTTCAGCTTGCTGACTAATCCTTGAAAACAGAGTTTCCGCGCTAAAAATTACAATTCAGAATATTCTGCATGTCTTCCCTTCAGCAAAATGATTTATTCTCTTCAAGATAATTATTATCTTACGTTTACTCCCAACGTTTTTCTTACTCTCCTTTCGACAAGAGGAACGTTTACACAATTTAGAATTCAAACTCAAAAGTTATCAACTCAATTCTTGGAGACTCAGCCATCACCTTAGAGTACGAAGTATGAGATGGTTCTTCAATTAAATTTGGGAGGACTCGATTTTAGAAATTGTTTATTTTCTTTTCATATTGATAAGTCTCACTCATATTCACGAGTATCAAAAGATATTCGAATTCACACACCTTAATAACATAATATATACTCTAAAATAGTCCATACATTCGAATGTATATTTCTATTGATATTTCCAATTGGTTATCTGAAACAACTCATCTAAACCTTGAACTGTGCTATCATTCCTCTATGATTATACCTATTAACTTGAATTAACACAAATTATAATATATTTGTCAACTTGAATTGTGAATGAAATCCATCAGTAATATCAATTTATTGTTGATTGTTGAGCGGGCGCTTACTAACTAGTCCAGTCAAAGAAAGGTTATAGAGGGAAATGTTTGGAAGACAATTTTCAACCCCGCAGTTCTGTTAAGGGTAGTAAGGAGGTAAACATATCAAAAGTCCCCACCCCTACCCCCTGTGCTTAGGGGGTGGGGTGGCTCACAGGTACCATTTTTTGGTTTCTCGCATATAACTCGAAAACTATGTATCTAACGGACATAACTGTTATATACAAAATTGAAGCTTACATAATTTCCTACAATATTCATCCACAACTTTCCATATCTTCTATAGTTCTCAAGATATCCGCTCTTGAAGGTGTGACATTTTAAGAAAAAACACGATTGCCTTCAATTTTTTCAATTTTTTGCTCTTATAACTTTTTAAAAATCGATGGGAAAAATCCATGCTAATTATGAGCTTACTAATTATGATGATTATGAGCATTGAATTATTTTTAATTTGATGTATAATTTCACACTTTTACGAATTTCCCTACAACTTTTGCAGCAGCTCTAGTGTAGAGTGTGAAATCTCCATTTCCGCAATAATAGAGCAATAATTGACAAAGGAATTTGGAGGGAATGTTTTAAACACAATTTTTGACGTCGCAGCTTTGTTAAGACTAGTAAGGAGTAGAACATACATTTGTTCAGTGGAGTTTTGTGATAGCCCCAACAGCCAAGATACTCGCTCTTGAAGATGTGTAATTGCTAAAATAACAGATTTTCATTCAACGTTTGCTCTTTCAGGGCTTATAACTCTTCAACAATGCATTGTAAAAACTTATGCTTCTTGTAGAGCATCAAATTCTCTTTGAAATGATGAATTATTTCACTATTCCAAGTTTTCCTTTCATTATTGACCGAGCGAAGTGAGGTCTAAGATTCAAGTCGACGGTTTTGCATTTCTCTTAATGTTTAAATGTTTAAATGTTTAAATGTTTAAATGTTTAAATGTTTAAATGTTTAAATGTTAAATGTTTAATGTTTAATGTTTAAATGTTTAAATGTTTAAATGTTTAAAGTTTAAATGTTTAAATGTTTAAATGTTTAAATGTTTAAATGTTTAAATGTTTAAATGTTTAAATGTTTAAATGTTTAATGTTTAAATGTTTAAATGTTAAATGTTTAAATGTTTAAATGTTAAATGTTTAAATGTTTAAATTTTAAATGTTTAAATGTTTAAATGTTTAAATGTTTAAATGTTTAAATGTTTAATGTTTAAATGTTTAAATGTTTAAATGTTTAAATGTTTAAATGTTTAAAGTTTAAATGTTTAAATGTTTAAATGTTTAAATGTTTAAATGTTTAAATGTTTAAATGTTAAATGTTTAAATGTTTAAATGTTTAAATGTTAAATGTTTAAATGTTTAAATGTTTAAATGTTTAAATGTTTAATGTTTAAATGTTTAAATTTTTAAATGTTTAAATGTTTAAATGTTTAAATGTTTAGATGTTTAAATGTTTAAAGGTTTAAATGTTTAAATGTTTAATGTTTAAATGTTTAAATGTTTAAATGTTTAAATTTTTAAATGTTTAAATGTTTAAACATTTAAACATTAAGACAAATGCAAAACCGTCGACTTGAATCTTAGACCTCACTTCGCTCGGTCAATAATGTAGAATATTATTCATCATAAATCAGCTGTCTAGTGGACTATAATACTACCCGTTCAAAAACATCGAACATCTTGAAAATGTATCTTTCCATTAACGTTAGTAGATAGTTGACTATAATACTAACCGTTCAAAAACATCGAGCATCTTTAAAATATTGTATCTTTCCATCAACGTTGTAGACAGTTGCAGCCAGACCTGATAACAGCGCTCACACTCACATTCCGGGACGACACTTTACGGTACGATAGGACAGAAAACTCTATGTTTATTCAGGATTCCTTCTAGACATTTTCAATTGATAAAATATTCATTAATTTTTGTGAAAACATAGCAACAGGTCAATGTAACTCACTGAGCGCGAGGTTTACTGTTCACAGAACTACCAGTTATAGCAGCTTCAATCACAATTCACAGTTGAATAATAATTTACTCCTAAAAACTGTTATTTGTTTTCTCCAAGATCAAAAACTCACTTATGTTAATAAACTCAGTTCACGTTTGAATTTGTATCCCATATGATGATTTATCCACTTTTGTGATAATCTTTCCATCTGATGAAAATATTTCTCAACTATCTCGAAATTAATTTTTTTCAATGAAGAATATTATAATTTGTTCTGCATTATTCAGTTTTATTCAGTTAATTCAATCATTTTTTATTTTATTTTCAATCACCAATTGATTTTTTTTCTCAAATGTGAGAATATTGATACTGATGTGCATGCATCATAGAAAATATTGAAACCCTACCTTATAGAAATATACACGGCAAGACATCTGCGTAATGCATGCATCCACTTGCCACTTGATCATGAATAATTATTCTATAGTCTGATTGATCCTATCTTCAAAGTAAATGATGATAGTGATATCAGAGTATGGAGGAATTCCTCTTCTTTTCATATTATCCTTAAAATGCAAAATTTCAAAAAACCTTGTGTATACATCGACGCGCAGTTGAAAAAGGAATATTCCTGCCAAATCTCATCGAAATCTATCAACGTGTCTGGCCGTAATCGCGTTACATACAGACAGACAAAAGCAAATCGAGTTGAAACATAGACCTCACTACGTTCGGTCAATGAAATGCAATATTATGCATTTAAATAAATGCAAATGCTTTATGAATTTGACCTATATCTCCCATTACAGGGTCATAAGAATCGCATGCTACAATTTCGAGTTACATGATGTTGGAGGTGATTGAATGGAAGACAACAGAATGATCGACTGGACGTAATGTTTCCTAAGTTGAACACCCTGATGATGGTTACTGATGATGATGGTTCTGATCATGGTTACTACTTGCAGGATTATTCAAGGTGAGAAATTCAATTCATTTGTCACTGTAGCCTATCTGATGTTCGAAAAACGAAAATAGCCATGGAAAAACAGCTAGAATCTCTTTCTAAAGCTGCGTTTACACTGGAGTTAATAAAACTAGTTATTAACAAAAAGTTATTAACTTGACTGAATCGTCAAAAATTTCTCTTGACAAAAGTTAATAACTCATGTTTCTAACAGAAAATTCCTTTTTATTAACAAGATCTTGTTATCAATGTAATTGACTTCCATAATTATTATGATTTCATTTAACGAGACTATTCATATGATATAACAGCCGAAATAAAAATCAAAAAATTGTCCTCAAATTTGAATTGAAACATGTGTGTGATCATTAAAATAATGATCTTCATCTGATCCAATGTTAATAAATTATAATGCGTTTACACCAGAGTTTAAAACAAAAGTTTTCATCATAAGTTGATAACATTTTCTTTTGGCTGCTAGTTTTGTTATCAACAAAAGTTAATAACTCAGTCACGTGTTTTGTCTGGAGCTGTAGTTATTAGGGAACAGCTGTAGTTGTAGGGTAGGGATGCTGGGCAAACGGGTTGCGGGGAAGATAGTAACCTGTTGTTAACAAAAGTTACCGACTCTCGATGGATAACATAAATCTTGTTAATAACAAGGAATTTTCTGTTGAAAACACGAGTTATCAACTTTTTTCAAGAGAATTTTTTGTCGATTCAGTCAAGTTGACAACTTTTTATTAATAACTCATGTTATCAACTCCAGTGTAAACGCAACTCAAAATGATGTTATTAACTTTTGTAATTAACATCGGTTGATAACAAAAATGTTAAAAACGAGTGTTATTAACTCCGGTGTAAACGCAGCTTTATTCTTTCTTATCAAGTCAGAAAGTGAACATCGAATAGTTCGATAGTAGTTTGAGTAAATCAGATGATGAATAAAAAAAAATTTGGTGTGGCGCACTCACACAACTTTCCTTGGCGCACTCACACAACTTTCCTTGCTGTTATGAGAATTGATCACTGACGCTAGTGTTCACGCGCATCTCAAGTCTACTATCCAAAGATCTGAACCAGCTGGTGACAGGACAATAACGCTGAAGACAAATGAAGTCTGTTATCTCTCCATAGTGAATGATTCAATAAAATCAACAGTTGCCAACAGTTTGCATTTGAATAATCACATTTTCTCGAATTCCGAGCTTACTTTTAATTTTAGGTGGAAACGTTACTGAACATTAATTGTAGAGATTCTCATGCTCAATCTTTTTCACTTGAATTTCTTTGTTTGAATTGTATCTGAAGCCTGATAATTGGGAATCTAAAATCAAACTATGCATAGATGGGGCGTAGCTCCTGAAATTTTGAACGACTTGTGGCAGTTGTGACCTTTAAACGTACATAAATTTAGAAATTGGGGTACATCAATTTTTCCTATTACCCATGGTAATAGGGCAAGGAAAGTAAAAACGTTTTGCTAGTCAATAGTTCCAGTTGTTGAACTATAGTCAACCAATGAGGATAGAATGTAACATTACATTCTAAACTAATGTTACATTCTATACTCTCTGTAGTCAACTGCATATTATGAACAAAAAATATTGGAGTCTCTTGTTGCATGATAATGCTATTGTTACGAACTCAGGTAATTTCATAATAAGCCTCTCTCAAGATCAGTTAATTCCCAGTAGATATCATTGTTTTAAATGGAGGACGAGAGTAAAGCTTGTGAGTAATGTCAATAATCTATGACAGATTCTTTGTGGAAATAACTTCAACTCATCACTTCAATTCATCTTCCTATACTTATGACACAGCCAATTTATCGAATTAATTTCTTTATCTTTATTTCAGTGGAGAAACGCAAAAGGCTTCGCAAGTTTCATGTTGTCGAAAGTTTATCCTTTCCTTGATGATGTTGATATTGTATTATAGGAAGATTGGTGATTTTGATAGACATAGATACATCAATACCCTACTTGAGTTTTCACTCTAACATCAATCACTTTGAATAGCTAGTAGACTACTTGAGCAAATTACATCCACTTCAGCAAATTTTGAATACGAGAATCAATTCGTTTCAGAGTTATGCAATTCGCTTTTCTACGAAATCATACATGTTCATTGGATTTTTTTTGTGAAGAAACTCAAGTCGCTTTCTTCTTCATGAAAGATGAGTGTTGTCTATGAATGAATTTACACGTTTAACATGGATTTCCTCGTTAATTGGAACTTATGTTTTCTGCTATTTTTTCTGGATCAAAAGATCGGGAGTTATTTCCTTAGATGTAAGACTCTTGTTTGACCTTTTAGATCAAAAAACTAAAACTAACTATTTGAAACTACTGTTTCAGATTCACTACCAAGATTTCCGCATCAGCCTTGATTATCAATTCACGTTAGGCTATGAATATGCATACCTGATCATTCAATTCCATTCTGAATCCGTTATACAGGCCTATCACTGTAAGTGAGTATTCGATTAAAACAACTGTATTTGTTCCTTAGTTCCCCTCGAATAGTGGCTAGAGTATTATAAAGTTGCTCCAATGTTACGTTTTCAAATCCAGGTTATCGTTATCCAGGTACAGTATTGTACGTCAATAAGCTCAATAAGTTGTATGAGAATATGATTTCGATTGACAAGTTTTTAATATTGCTTCCACTGTTTGAATTGTTTCTAGTTAATGCAGTCCACATAGTCTATCCCAATCGATTGAAAAATATCCATTGAAATACTCCAATAATAGCTACACGATATACTTAATTTTGTATTCATGTAGCAAATAAAAGACCATCTCAGTGGGAGAACACATTGTATTGTCATGGAAGATCTAATGATTCAAACCTGAATTCAGTATTTCAAACACAAACACACTTCTACGATTTGTACTCATGTTCTTTAGAATGAACGAGCAGGTGTTACCCGTGCTCCGCAAAGGTCTGTTGAAAGCTCAAAATTTGGTTTCATAGTATCATGTTGATTTTAAAAGTATCAACAACTGTGATAATTTACAATGAAAATACTATTCGATCTCACGTAAACTTTGTAGCACAAAAACGTTTCATTATAATTCGAGATTAATGGAATTAGAAATTGGCCTATAACCATCCTCGGTTAATTAAGAATCTTTATGAAAAATTCGAAGTTGATCAACTCAGTGCTGGTTGCACAAAAGCCGGTCAAGTTTTAATCATTATTAATACCACGAGAATCAGCCATAACCTTCTCTTATTAGATCTCGTGGAATTAACCATGATTAAAATTCAACCGGTTTTTGTGCAATACATAGTAATTCAGAAGTAATGATGCTACAAAACTCATATCCCGTACATGTTATTGAGACAACAATTTCTTCTCGTTATATATATATATATATTATATATATATATATATATATATATATAGTCATAAACTGGATGAAAATCTGAAATATAGTATGGAAGATTATGATCGCGACAATCCAAGTAATGTATCCAGTTTAGTATGCGTGAACAGAATAATTCTAGACCCAATAATTCGCAATTTCTAGATTACCTTGGTACTCCATATTATTATGAATATTCAATGCATCATCTTTCAAATATCGGGGACCGAGCTTCGCTCTGGAGTACAGAAGCATATAAAATGTATAACGAAAGAAGAAATTATAATAACATTCATACAGAAATGTTCTATCTAATCACAGTAAATTCCCAGAGGAATGCAAAAATTTCCCTCATGAAAGCCCAGTTGCAAAAAAGCCGGTTAAATTTCAATCCTGATTAACTTCACGTGAAGCAAATCAGAGAAGACCATTAAAAAAAGATGGATCTACTGGAATTAATCAGGATTGAAAATAACTTTTTGCAACCGGCACTAAATAGCTGATTGAATGATTACAAAAGTTCAACAGCTGAGTCATAATTCTGACACAGTCCCACACACATGAACTCGCTCACTCAATTCCATCACCAACAGACGACAAAATAATTATTATCATCTGTTTTTCCAAGGATGAGTAATAATTATCCTTTTAATGTCCTTCAGCGAGTTTTCCCAGGGATGAGACTTAGTGCATTCGAATCTTTACATTATAAACCTACTATGTTCTGAATTTCGTGAGAGCTGTTTTCGAGATTCGGTGAAATACAAACATATAAACATCTAAACATATAAATATACAAACATCTAAACATATAAACATGTGAACATATAAACAGAAGTTGTTCGTTTAATAGTATAGGATATACAGTAGTGCTAGAATAATGAAAGTCACATCGAATTCTCGAATTCAACTCGAACTCCACATTAAGATGAGCCACCAATGACTGATGATCACATATGTTTGGAAAAGCTTTCAAATAATTAGTACATCTTGATTGTCTCTTTCGGGGAAGACTCGTTCTCGACTCATTACTGCTGAGTAAACATGGGGACAATTAAGATTTGTGATTCAGAAGGATGTGATGGGAGACTCTGGATGGGAAAATCAATGGTAGGCAGAATTTTGCGAGGGTGTGAAGTAAGGAAGGAAGGGTTGCGCCAGAATGAGGGTTGTGGCAAGGTCTGTTGTGGTGCGGGTTGCGGGGGAGGTTCTTGAGTGATCTCGAAGAAGACGCCATATTGGAGATTGCAATGTGTGTGTAGAGAGAGAGATGGCGGTTATTGATTCTAGTCTACATTTATACACAAGCTTCCTTCACAGCTTCCTTCTTCCAAGGACCACACACATTTCCATTCTCCCACACTCAAAACTCCTCAAATATTTCGCTGTTTTCTCCACATCAAAACCTCCACCTTCTTCACAAAAATTGGATCACCTCTTTCCCTTGGAGGATTGCTCAGTCTCATTCATTATTGAAACACGACCCTTCTCTCATTGCGAAAGAAGGGTCACTTTTTCCCTCAGCATACCCTCCAGCCCCATTTCGAAATTATTTTCCATTACTGACCATGGAACTTGGCGTGTACGATTGTCCTACTTTTTACGCAATTAACCGGGTCATTTTTCTGATACTGGGATTTTGTTAATCTTCATCCACTTCGCTTGGAAATAAAACATTATAATGAGGGCTAAGCTTCAAGCTAATTTTTTATGCAATGCTTTTGATTGAATCAGTCTTTCAAGGTAATCTCAAAAAAAGGATAATTGAACTTCTCACATAAATTTATGTGAGAAACGTATGGCAGAAAGAATTTAGTAATTCAATTACAGTATTTAAGATCAGAGTACTGAATTTTATGTAAAATTCATGATTTTTCTTGTATGGGAGATGATGGAGTACAAAAGTAGAGTTTTCTACAATACCATAGTAATCATTGAATTACATTTGGAATCATACTGTACTGATGAAAATGGAGCCAATGACTGGAATTGACGAAGTTGGGTAACTTGAAATAATATTGTTGAATAAGATACTTACTGTACGATACTATTTATCTGATACCATGACCGAATTGCTTTGATACAATAACTCAAATGAATACAACTGCCTTTCCACTCAGAATATTACATTCAAGGTAGGACGAACGGACGTATACTGGAAACTATCAATTGAATTATATAATTGATCTTCTTCTGATCCGAATGCAGGAATTTTTGCTTTTATATATCATCTCTTTCTCACATCATAGCATTACTTTATCCAACTGCAGTTCGCTCATCCATAACTCCTATTGTTATGAATCATGTTATGCTTATAACACTTAACCTGGGGGCGAATAAAATCACGAATAATAGATTACATTCATGATAAATAACAAAGTTATAATAAATAAATGAACGTAGTCTCTTGATAATCGAATTCTACAACTGAGCTGCGATATGAATACCGTTGTGCTTTTTTTATTTCTTTGATAATGTTTCATCTCATGAAAATTATAATTCATAACTTATTCCATAGGTTTTGTTATTCAACATCAAGAACAAGCCAATAAAACTATTCCAATAAATATCGGAAGAGAGAGACCTGATTCAATGAACGTGCGATAGAAGTGAGTCTTTTCAATCTGCGGATTGACTTCAACCAGACGAAGTAGAAAAAGTGAACTCGAGTCAATTGAAACGGCCATAATTGAAGACTGCTCTCTCGTTCAAGTTTGGAGAATGAAATCGAGCATGTTATTTCGAACGGTTTACTCATCAGATGAGTGAGAGTGGGCATCGACCAACGACGGCTCTTGTTTTCAATGCACATAATGGAGGAGTATATGCGAGTAAGAGAATGTCAGTGTGTGAGTATGTATGTGTGAGACTTAGCTAAGGGTTATTTGTGTGTACGGTGTTATAGTACTCGCCGCGCCAGACACGAATAGATATGGTTACAAATCCATGGAAAAAAGGGACAGACTTCGAGGTGAATGAGCTGCTCGTATTTGGTTTGCGTGCGAGCGTGCGTGCGTGAAAGGGTGGAAAAAACCGACCGAGAAAAATACGAGGGAAATCCTTGGCTTCCCTCTCGAAGGTGAAAAACATTCCCTTCCTTCTTTCCCTTTTTCCAAACACAAGGTCACCGACAAAGGGACAGCGCGCTAACTTTATATTATGAAACCCGCAGCATTTTTGCGTTTTGTACGGAGAAAAAGTTTGTTTACATTGGGCGGCCAGCGGAGAAGTTCACCGAAACGGAAATACTGTTGCACGCTCATAACCTTGAAACACTGCACCAGTTTCCAAAGCTTTTAATAATTTAAAAACAAAGGTCATTCCACCCGTCACTGACTCACACAAACGAGGTGAATGACTCATTTGAAAACTATAACTCCCTCGAATTAAATGTAGGGTTTGTTTCATTCAATTCTGTTTATCTTCTTTTTCAGCCCAGAATCTCTGAACCTATGAAAAATCTCTGAAATTTTCCGTTCTCCTTAGAAAGTTGCCGATGGGTTTACAAACAAGATCCACTATCTAATCAATCACATCATTCTTCAAGCAACGCATTTCTTGCTTCTACATAACATAAAAGAGATCTGATAATGATCTAGATCGAGAGATATTATTTTAATTATGATTCATTTTTAATTTTTAGGGGAGATAACTGTTGTATCAGGTTGATCGTGAGTTGCTTGTTTCACTGATAATATCGGGGCACCGAGCTTCACTCGTTATTATTATTATTTATTGATAAACAGAACACAATAAATTCTCTAAAATTATCGTGTTTATATTTCACAGCTGGCTATATGTCATCTTATGAATTTCGGGGATGCGATATTTTAATTTTCACATAAGTTACTCACGTTTTTACTATCCACAGCTGTTTCAGCCAAGGATGAATTATCCTTTTAATGTCGTTCAGCGAGTTTTCTCAAGGATGAGACCCAGTGCAATCGAATTTATATATCATAAACCTATTATGTTCCAACTTTCTTGAAAATCGAGAGTTATCAGAGAGGTCCAATTGTCATGAAATCAGATTAGAACCTCAATTTAATGCATCCTTCACTTAAAACGAATCTGAATAATTGTAATTATTATTGTTGATCTCTATAGATCAACTATATATAGTAAAGCTATATTATGTTAACTTCAATGTGTAACAATACCAGAATATCGTAATATAATTGTATAATATTCGTGTGAGTTTCATACACCGCACTTATTTGAAATAATCTAGCAGATGCATCCTATTTCAGAACTAAAGGTGCTTCCGTGAATCTCGTACTCAGTTCTTATGAAATGACATGGATAGAATGTCATCGGCTGATCACGAAAAATACTACTTACAGCATTGGAAAACACAATTTTAAAAGTAGGAATTGGGATATATCATTTTGAAAATTTGTTATAAATGGTTATCAATAACTGGTTAATGATAATCTGCATGGTCACATATCCCATTGTATTGATATTTTGATAGATTCATTCGAATTATTGATAATATGAGTGTTATTCAAAATAAACTGGACTGAATTTTGTTCGCAGGTACAACCAAGCAGTAGGGAGTATCCTGTGGTAGCCTCGTCAACTTTCTGGAGCGTTATCATGGCAACGTCTGAAATTAATTTCAGCTGATGACGACCAAGTCTAATGGCAGCGACGTGTGCGTATGAGGCAACATCAGCAGCCTTTCTGCGATGGAGGCCTCTGAAGCTTCAACTCCAGGAGGAAGTTTGATACATTCAACATCCTGGCTTCACTGTTCCTCGCAGAACAACTTTCCATTAACAATTTCGACAGGTAAAGTTATAGATAGCAACTTTCAGCAAAACGTGTAGGCTTTCATTGAAGTACCAACTTTTTCATGAAACGATTATAAGTTTGGGAATGATATTCATCGACAAATGATAAGAAGTTTTCATGCCAGAAGGTCTCATGTCTGTTGCCAGTAAAAATTCACACCGCTCCTTTCGAAATGACTTCGATACGCTACCATAATATTTTTTTTATTTAGCCAAAATTATATTTGTGAAATAAGGTATGCACTTTAAATTTATTTGATAGGATCCAATCGAATCAAAAAAGAAGCTCTCAATCGATTCGTGCCAGACGAAGATAAAGAAGAATTAACTGAGCAAGAGTAATCTTATAAAAGGATAGCATTCGAGTCATTTTAGCTCTTCAGTCATGATGTGATAATAATACCTCACGGAAGGAGATCTGATTCATAAAGTTTCACTTGAAAACTTTGCTTGATCATTTGTAGATCTGATATCATATTTTTATGTTATTCATCTCAAAAAATTAAATAACATAAAAATCTTATAACACAAAAATCTTGTTAGATCCTTGCATATCAAGCTAATCGAACACACGTTGTAAACATGTAAGAAACCAAAATTTGGGTGAAGCCATGCCAGCAAACATCAGTCGCTGGCACTTAATGCTGTGCAAGATGCGCAAAGTGAATTGGAAATAGCACAAGAGAGCAACAGTCTGTTCAGATCGACATTAGGCCCATCCACACACAAAAGCACGTCGGATAGTTTAAGTGCTCTAATGCAAACTGCGTGATTCAGCCTACACCAAAGTGTCCACCCATTCTCGTCAGCATGTATGGCACACATATGACACACACGTCTGACGACATTACGTCCTGAACGTATGTATGTTCACTTCTAATGTGGACTCGCCTACTTTGTCAGGTTGCTATAACTTATGCCCACTATACCTGTACACACCTATACATCTTTGATATAACTATAGAGCTCCATATGGGGACAGAATCGTGACAGGTCTCCTTGACAGGTGTGTCTACCTGCCTGCTCACTCTCAGCCATCTCTGATGGAAAAGGCGTTCCCAACGACACTTTCCAACAATGAACGTGACAACAGTTCCGTTTTCCAAAACTAGACGCCCAGTTCTCCAACTGACACACACCACACTTTCTGTTGTCCGTCTCCCAAACCAGCTCTATCTATTCTTAAACTTGTCAAATTATGATAAGTTGCAGATGAATAATGTTGCAGTGGGCTGTGTTTTGCTGATAAAACTGTCCGTCAGTTCGATTCTAGACAACATCATAATTTGAGAAACAAGATGAATATACCATGATGATTCTTATTTTACCATTCTGGTTTTAATAACCATAATATATGTTATTTTTCACCATGCCTATATCGAGTTAATTTATTCTAGCATTATGAATGAGAACGTTCTTTCTCTTATTCCTATCATTCAATTGATTACCCTTTTATAATTCTCAATTTGATATTATAGTCGCACGTTGACGGTTCTGAGGGGCATCCGTAGCCCCCCCCCCACTTTATAACCAACCCTTATCAAAATTCAAATTGAATGCGAATTCGCTTGATCCATATTTTCTTCTCTGAAAGTATATTCGTACCTTCCCATACTGTGTAACCTAGACATTCCTACCTTCTCATTTTACTATCCAATACATTTCTGTGAATCAATGGATGTTATCCTAGTTGAATAGTAGATTATATAACTCTTGAAAAGATTCAAAACCGCCTTCTTTCAAAGTCAGGCTTGACTGTACTACGAATTATTCTACTTCGATAATAAACTTGGAGCCTATTTTAATTAATGGGTGACGGTTCTTTCGAATTTTTGAACGTTTTCATCACATTGAATTTCTCCAATTTCCTATGTTATAATCAATTACTTATCACTATTGCTTAACGCTAATAGCAATTTGAATAGCTGTCTTCTCAAATCATTCATTTAGAAATATAGAGGTTTAATATCGCTTTGAGTTTCTGCACAATGTAGAAAAGATCTTACTTCTCTGTGGTCACTGTGCTATATACTTTACTAGTCACTATGTTATTTGATAAGATTGAATAAAGTTCAGAATCATAAATCATCAGGACTAACTTACCAGCTCCTGACATAATTCGAGGGAGATTCGATCAAGAAGGGAATGTTAATACTATTCTAGCAACCAGTTATGCAATTATATTGACTCACACTTGACCTGTATTTTACGTTACAGGTTGAAGAGCTGTGGAGTCCTGCAGGTGAAAAATACGTTCAGCGTTACTGTTTCCGGAGCTATATTGGAAGAAGGAGATTCTTGGAGATTGGAGAAGGGTGAAAAGACGAAGATCTCACTGGACCAGTTAGTTGTCTACTCCTTCCTTAGCGAGTTGTTCTGTTGAACTTATTTTGTTGATCATACTTGGGAAACCACTATTGGTATTAACAAGCACAGCCATATTGAATCTAATAACAAATTCAGCTGATAATCTTATAACGATGTTGGTTCGGAACGCGCTTGTTCTTCGCTTTATAATGATATCTTCGCGGGATTGAATCATTCAAGCATTGGATAACTCTTTGTTATTGGGAGTGGAATCAACTTTTAAATAATGACTAGAATGTGATGCTGATAATAAAAGGTGCAATTTTGGAATTGAGGTATTCTAGTAATAGGCTAACATGTCAACTTATCAATAATCTCCCTTGACTTAACTTCTCCCCTTTAATACAAAAGTTCAGATCTTTAGTAAGATTCACGTTATAGTAGGAAGATAGGAGAACAGAGTTTATCTATTTATTAGGTGACAAACAATACAATCGACTGAGAGTTGCCGATTCTCTGCCTTGTCACTGCCCCCTAAGGAGAATAACTGGTACCAGTATATTGATGTACTATTAACTGTTCATTATTGTTGAGAAAAGTTATATTTTATTTGTCAAGGAGATATATTTTTCAAAATTTAAAAATAAATTTTCTCAATAATGAGATATTGAGAAAAATCTCAATATATACAATATTATTTATATTGAGATTGAATATTTTCTTAATTAATTATAGTTTTGAATGGTCAAGAAATGATCTGGCAACGTTGAGAGGATAGAGAAGGATAGCGCAATTTGTTTTGTCGAATTATGAACAAGAATAGCAACAGCAATATTAAATAAATACTGCCATTAGAACGTGGACCTCACTACAGTCGATCTTGTGTCTTGTAATTTATGTCGTAATCGAATAAGGAATTTATCAATTTTTTTAAGTTCATCGATATTTCAATAAAAGTAGTAAATAACATGAAATTATTCTCACTATCCATAGATTATTTTCATTCAATATACTAAGGGCAGGCTAGATAATGAATTATCATCTCTTTTATATATTGATAAAATTGGTTATTGATATTCATGGATTATCTTGTTTATCATTTCTCCAATGTCTTGTTTAATGTATCAACAATAATTTCCAACAATCACCATCAGAGAGTATAGAATGTAATGTCACATTATATACTCTCTGATCACAATGGCAGTAAAGTAGATTGCTTATATCGCCCAAAATACAATATCGTAAAACATAGGTTATCAAATCGTAATACACGAATGTAAAAAACGATTCATCTCACACTGCCTCACCTCATTCGGGAACATCATCAGACTAATGAATTACTTTCAAATGTGAATTGATCATTCTCGAATTTCATATTCAACTATCATGAGGATAGTTCAGAATGAATTATAATCATATTTTGTCACATTAATGCGATATTTTATTAATACTAGATTTATATTGTCTTCGCAGACGACTTGGTGACCGATTATGATATCTCATTCTATGATGATTGATCAACAATCGGCTCCCTTGAGAGAGTTCCATTTTTGTATTATGTAAATAATTTTGTACTTCATCATAGATTCAATACATCTAATTAATTATAGAAATGAAATACATATACTTTACTTATTGATAATAACAACCATAATGGAATAGCTGATCAGATTATTTTGACAAACTTTGGATTGGTCTTCAAATGGCGGCTCAGTTATTTTGAAGCCAATATTGGAGCTTTCCCATCAATGAGGGAACTATTCCATGAGATCTCATGCAGAATGATACATCATTTTATATGAAAATCCTAATATATTGAGCTCTTTGGAAGTACAATGTCTCTGTTTTCCGCTTGAAAACTCCTTGATGTATTTTCTCATTTCTCGATTAGGCTGCAATTGTTGAAAATTCGAATTCTTAATGCTGATTGAACCGGTAATTGCAACTCACTCTAATTCATTCTCGTCCTATAAAATGTCTGAATTTAAAGCATTACTCCAGTTCTTATAAGAGTATATTTTCGAAGTCTTATATCTAAGACCTTACTTACCTTCTTCAAATCACTCACCTTCTGTTGTCCTTCAATGAATGAATGGTGTACAATGATGATTGCATGTCGAATCGAATCTGCTACGTAGGCCAAGCACCATCAATTTACTATTTACCCAATAGTTCTATCAATATTCAACCCTTATTTTACTCAATGCTGTCTCACATCAAATCAATCTTTCAGCCAACTAGTTGTTTGTTACAAGTTATAATAATATTTTTTCGTATACCATCCTCCCATTAAAATTTTGAAATGCATTACTATGTATTTTTCATGGTGATAAGACTCAGCATAAGAACTCAGTCGAACTCTAATTCAAGCCTACATATAACCAGAGACAAATAAATTAAACAGTATCTTTACTCTATGATATTGCTCACTAAATTTTTAAAGTAGGAATAATGAGTACTTTATTTGCATCAGCATAACATCAGCAGGTTATTTGATGAGTTAATGGTGCATCAAACACAAATTTATATTGAACAGTTCATAAGATATTTCAATTACAACAAAATTGGAATTCATGAATTCTCAAATCAATTTGAATAAACTGTTTGAAAATTATTTTATTATTGTAAATAGATCAAAATAATCAGTTTGAGAATTAGAAATCACTTTGATATATCCTATTTGAATTCATCAATCAGAACGTATCACTAATTATAACAATTGGATAGATTCGAATTGTCTAACTGCAGATATTTTTTGAATTTACAAGATAAAAGTCTCTATCAAACCCCAGTAAACTCGAATTTAAATATCAAGTTGCAGAATATCTTTGATAAATGAAATCATGGAACCAGGAAATCTTCACGCTATTTCAGTTCAATAAATGAGAGCGTATACTAAAGAAATAATATGCTTAAATATGTGATAATAGGTACCAATTTCAAGTATTTTCATTCGATATGGATGTCTGTCACAATCCATAATCTTACTAGCTTACTACAAAGAAAATCATAGCCAATTGTTCAGAATTTCCAGATAAGAGGCTTATTTCGTTAGGTAAACTAAGTATGAGCTCATTCAGATATGTTGATGAACAGTGGGTATTATCGTAGAGAAACAATAGCGTATTAAACTGACGCTATTGTTTCTCTATTTTATTATTCAAACATGAACTTAATATGAAACTTCAGCTCATCCTTTAATGTTGATAATTGATGATAATTTTACTCTCATGGAAGCTCAATTATATATTAAAGATATATATTGCTTATGACTTGATCTTATTAAATTGATTATGGACTTATTTACTCTATTTATCATAGGTATATCATTATAGATAATGAAGATGTTGGTATATCTTCATCACGACCTATATCAACTGTATTAAATGGTCAAGTTTCCAAAATTTAACAGCCCATCTCTAGTAAAACAAGCAAACCTCGTGTTATACTCAAAATATCCGGCAGGCGACCTCTTTGTTCAGTGTGACCATGTCGCCATCTAACTCACTCCATAATAATCACAACATCATGAATTTCAGCTCTCTATTGCCTTGATACAAATCTATGCAATTTAGTGCTGTATCAAATTCAACCCGAAGCAAGGTTTCCGAACCAAGTTGATTGTTTCTTCAATACATAGACTGAATTGGGCACCAATTAGCCGCGTTAATAACGTAAATATCAGTGGCTATTGATTGTTAGCGATGTCATGAGTGGTTGTATCAGAATACGCCGTATTTCTCAACATTGATTAATTTCATTACAGCAACATGATAATGACAGTGACTAATTTAGTGAACCATATTGGCTGTATCATTATTATAATATAGTACAGCCTCAATATTCACCTTTCAGCTTCCACTCACTTTTAAAATAAACAGAATATTCATGAGCAGTAAGTCTATGAAATTATACTTCAATGTCACGGGAGACTATACATATCATCAAAATTAATAAATACAGGTGATGATAATTCATTCTAGTTTCTTATCCTTATTTTGATTGATATAGAAGGTTTACCTCAACTGGAATACAATATTAGGATGATTTTATCTGAATTTGTGGAAATGAACCATACCAATCTATATAATTAGTCCAGTCACTATATACATTGGTGCATGCAATTTATATTGTAGTTCTGTTTTTGTAATATACTATTTGGGTACATAAGAGAAGTCCAGAACCAATTTCTTCATGCAAAATTTCCTTGTGCTAGATACACGGTGGCCCAAAAACTTCGTATTTTCGGCTCATTTTTCAGTTTTGAGCTATTTCTGCCAAATCTCGTAATCGGGCAGAAAAATTGGCTCTTGCCTTTCTTCTGGAATATGAAATTATGAATACAATGAGAACATTCGGAACTCTCTATCTCTAATGAGTACTGAGTTATGAGTTTTCAAAAATGAGTGAAATTTGAAAAAAATCAATTTTGATGAATATCTATATAATTATACGCCCTCTGTAATCCCTCTGGGCGTATTTTTGTGCTTTACAATATGAGATCAGGTAGAGCGCTCTATCTCATATAGATTTTCAGGTACACCTGACAACAATGCTCCTTGTATTGTGAAAAACACCTAATTTTCAACTTCAACCATCATCACCAACTACATAGTCTTCACATTGATATTTTGCACAATGACATTGTTTTCAGTACTCAGTACTAATTGGAGATAGAGAGTTCCGAATAATCTCATTGTATTCAGAAATTTTGCATGAAGAAATTGGTCCTGGACTTCTCATATGTACCCAAATAATATATTACAAAATCAGATCTACAATAAAAATTGCAATCACACCCCCTTTTTTATGTCTATATTGACTGGACTAAATCATAAATAAGAATCTGGTGTGGTGCACTCACACAACTTTCCTTGCCGTTATGAAAATTAATCGCTAGTGTTCCCGCGCATCTCAAGTCTACTTTTCTAAGATCTGAGCCAGCTGGTGACAGGACAATAACGCTAGATATACACGAGATCTGCTATCTCTTCATAGTGGATGATTTAATAGAACCAACAGTTGCCAACAGTTTGCAATTGACTAATCTTATTTTCTCGAATTTCGAGCTTATTTTCAATTTTAGGTGAAAATGTTACTGAACATTAATTGTAGAGATTTTTATACTCAATCTTTTCCACTCGAATTTTTTTGTTTAAATTGTATCTGAAGCCTGATAATTGGGAATCTAAAACCAAACTCTGCATAGATGGTGCAGTGCTCCTGAAATTTTTACAGATATGAGACTTGTGGCAGTTGATAGAGCTTATCAATGACTTCTCGAGATATGAATTTGATCAAAATCATTGGAGCCCTTTTCGGGAAAATCGCGAAAAACCCTGTTTTTGACAACATTCTCGCCATTTTAGCCGCCATCTTGAATTGCATTTGATCGAAAATGTTCGTGTCGGATCCTTATAGTGTAAGGACCTTAAGTTCCAAATTTCAAGTCATTCCGTTAATTGTGAGATGAGATATCGTGTACACAGACGCACATACACTCATACACACACACACACACACACACCACACACCACACACACCACACACACACACACACACACACACACACACACAACACACACACACACACACACACACACACACACACACACACACACACACACAACACACACACACACACACACACACACACCACACACACACACACACACACACATACAGACCAATACCCAAAAACCACTTTTTTGGACTCAGGGGACCTTGAAACGTATAGAAATTTGGAAATTTGTGTACCTTAATTTTTTTCGGAAAGCAATACTTTCCTTACTTTCCTTAATTATGGTAATAGGGCAAGGAAAGTAATGAAACGTATAGAAAACATGAAATTGGGGTACCTTAAAATTTTTTTGGAAAGCAATACTCTACTTACCTATGGTAATAGGGCAAGGAAAGTAATAAAAATCGAGCCTCAAATTTTGACATTCAATAACTTTTTTATGTGTGCACCGAATTTGATTTTTATTTAGTTTTGTTCGTTATGTTCAGGACCAGGTTTATGGCCTATCAATTTCATGATCCGACTTCAGGACTCTTTCCTACGGTCCTTCAAAGTTTACATGTAATCCTTATGGGAGAAGATTTGTGAGCTGGCCACACACAGAAATAAAAATCAGCTGTTATAATCATTGCGTCATCCAACAGCCGTCGGTAGATCTATTTTTCAATTTTCTTTCTATTGATTCACAAATTTTCAATTCTTAATAATGTAACGGCTTAATTCTTAATAATGTCTACGTACGACCATAGAGAAACAATAGCATAAGTAGATATTCCATGGTATAGGGCGTTTATGTAGCAACTTTTACTGTTTTCTCAAGCCGATAGTTCATGTAATTCTTTCCCGTGAAGCTGTGTGACACTGGTAGTCTCTCATATTGTGCCGTTCATACACTCTCACACCAAAAAAAAAACTGCAAACTTCGACACAAATCAACAGTAATCGGCTTGAGATAACAGTAGATACAGATAACAGTACATGTAAATACCGATTGTTGGATGATTTTCATAAAAATATAGGTAGTGCATCAGATTAGGCCAAGGCTAAGCACACCTGATGAGACGTGGCTTGGTGATACAAAGTGTTGATTTTATGGACATTGCCTCATCACACCGTTACAGGCCATGCCCGATTCAGTGTGAGTGAGCTCTTCCATTCAAACCAATAAGCAAGAAGCACCTGGAAGCAAAATGCTGCATCGCGCCTCCTCAGGTGTGAATCCAGCTAAAGTTTGTCATAAAATGCATTAACTATTCAGCGGTACGAAGTTCGCCGGGCCAGCTTGTTATTATTAAAGGTTCGAGTATTACAATGGACATAGTCTTCGATTTGGATAGTACGAACTAAAAACTTTCGCTATCAGCTCTGTAATATTCTTATGATGATACAATAATTTCACTCAAGTGGTGACATGAACATCAATTGTTCTGATATAATAGCTTGGCTTGTTGAGTAGTATTCAAATAATTGAACTATTATTAGCCTCAATTACGAAACAATTCTACATCTCGGTAACAGTGTAGTGTGTTGAGCATTTTCAAAGAATGTTTTTTGGGATACATAGATTATGGATCCCAAATTAGTTGTTTGTGAGTTTATCCAATTATTAAATAGATTAACAACTAGGAGTCATCTATACTTATAAAACTCTTATCATTTAGAAAATCACTTGAGCTTATGCTATCAAGCCGACATAAAATCCACTAGTAGAGTAATTATAGGTTTAATCATTGATGAAATTCATCTTGCTTATTCAATAAGCTCCACTTTCACAATTTTTGTAAAAAAGGTAAATGATTATCAATATGATTGCTTTTTTGAGATAAAAATTCAAGAGAGTCTGCACGAAAGTTTACCTGGGAATTTTCATTTTTACTGTACGTTTCCCAAAGGTGTTGCATGATATTGACATGTAGAGTTCTTGCGTCATAATTTGTTACTTTATAATTAACAGTACTCTAGCCTTTGCTGATCAACAACTTAATCATGAAATTCACTAATATTACTTGGAACACTTTCCTTAGTCCAACTGCAGACTATGGATATACTTCTTTTATCACATATTCAATCTTATATTTCATAGAATATTCATTCAATAGAATATTGACTTTGTAAAAGTAGCCTTCTCTCAACTTGGAATCTTGACTGTATATGAACACAATACATACTTTATGTTATTGTCTTCTTCAAAAATAAGCCGGTACAAATCTAAGAAATAACACTCACAATATTTACAATGAACGATTTGGTCATATTGCGGACAGACACAGATAAGGTTATTTTTGAGAAAAAACCATCTACAGAGGAAAGAAATTTTTTTCAACTTCAATTTTGTAAAAAAATCTCATGGATTGACAATGCCCTTTATACTAAAGATGCACAAAGTGTGCGAAGTGCATTTTCACTTCATAAGTTTTTTTTACAAAATTGAAGTTTAATTTCAATAGTGAAAAAGTATGGATATACAACAGAGAATTTCGTGAAGCTACCAACCAATTTGCAAGTATTGGAAGATCCTCAAATATTTGTAAAGAATTTGAAGGAATATCTGGTGAACCTATCGCTATACTCTTTACAAGAGTTTGATGTTAATCTTTGACTATTTAAGTAGACAATTTAATTTTTATTTTTTGTATTTGTTTGTGTAGGCTAGCCTAGCTTGAACCTGAACACTTTTCAAATTTATATATGCTCATGAATGGAGAGTTTTGAATCGAATTGAATTTTTTTCAATATGAATGTTTTTTGGTAAAATAGATGATGGCTATTTGGAAACTATTATTACGGATCTTATCTTACCTTATCTACTTGTTTCTATTTATATTTTGCCAATCAGTGTCTCGAATATTCAAACACTCTAATTGGTTAGTCATCTCAACATCTCTTGCTCTCTAATTGTTTTTACGAGCATTAAGCTCATATTGGGCATGAGTACCATAAGATATACATAATTTAAAATAGATCTAATTTATTCATCTTTATTATCATGCTCAATTACAGGTTCCTACGAAGCCCCGTGATTGATTGCCAAGAAATAATTATTGAACAATGAACTACTCTCATAATAGTATACATATGAACAATTAAAAATAATATTGATCAGACATGTTCATTTATATCGATAATAATTATAGTTTCTAATTATTAGTATTTCAAAAACTCAACAGTGATAACATTGTGAATTGGCATTGCACATATGCACAATGTCAATATCGTGTTAAACCGGTTGTCTAATCTGCCCCTGACTACTTCAATAGTTCCGTTGTTTGCAAAGTGGAATACTAACAGTTCTTAGATCACTAGCATGCAGGCTTCAATTCCCATTTATTCTAATTGTGATTACTCTGATTTATTCCAGTTTACAAACATCTCCTTCAACAAAATAAAAAAGCAGCTTCCCTACCTTTTCTTACCATGAAGAGATCAGTAGAAAATGTCGATGAAGATAATAAGAGCTTTGTTTTCCAATAATCATCCAATTGTTACTTTGGATTTCATTGCTATATGGAACACGAATACGGAATGGTTGAAGAGCTAGAATTTTAAATTATTGTTTTCTTTGTTTGGTGTTATGATACAATAACTTGATCACTAATGGAAGTTGTTATTATATCATTCAGCTTCATTCCTGTTCAAGACATTTAATAACAACTTCCACTACTTGGTAATCCATATGTGATAGCTGTGTGACATTTTAGTCATTAGAAGACTTAGCAATGATTGAAACTTGACAGAGCTTCAGTCTGTGGACAAGAGAAATGTCTCTTGCATTCGACCAATTCATTTCAAGTCGCTGTTTATCTTGTATGCAGTTGAAAATGGATCCAGAAATCATAATTTTTCATCGAGATTGATCACAATCTTAGATTATTCTCAGATGCAACATTACGCTCTTAAAAAACTTGTATCATTCTTGCAGATGCAACATAGAATCTTTGAAGTTAATTTTGAGGTTGCGCATTGACATTTTTACAATACAGCTGCACAACGATAAAAGGTTGTTTCTTATGTTCATTATTATCAAAGAAAGTCTGCTAAGTTTTTCTTCATCTCATCAGTTTTTTTTATTTTCTACTCTATTATTTTCAATTAGGCTACTTCATCGAGTACTGGAGTAAAAATCTAAGCCTTGTCAACTCTTTAACAAGCAGACAGTTGAGTTGTGGCGCACTTTATATTGTTTTCAAGGATGATTTTACGAGCAGGGATAGCTCAGTGTCTGGCTTCACTCTCGTCCAACTTAATTGCTATGAAACTTACAGGAGGGACATAGCCGTCAAACTGTGCTCAGTATTAAGACGGAATATTAAATTCCAGCAGTGCAGGTACTTGAAGAGTCTGGTTTACGTTTCATTCACGTGTTTTATGGGTGCGTTTTTATGGAAGGAGAATGCACATAGCAACGCGGGTGGTGGATGGCGAGGGGCGTCTTAGCGGAAAGAGTGAGGGGTGCAGAGTGGTTGCTAGGAGCTAGGAGAAGGAACACGAACGCGGATGGAAGAGAAATAAAATGATTATCGTAGTCATTAGCCGAGAAGAGTCTCGTGTTCTCATTGGTTCGTCTGATACTTTAATCGATACGGCGGCCAGGCCCCTCCCATGCTGCTCCCCTGATTTATAGTGGTGGCCCCACCTCCGAGCGCCCGAAAAACTCACGTCCCGCGCTTAATCTGATCAAGCCCGGCTATTCATTAGAACCCACTCACCCCTCTCAACCCTTCCCGCTCAACGCGCTCGAAATGGCGGCATCCCCACTACATTTACTCCTTCTAAAAAACGAAAGGGACCCAGCGCCCTTTCTCATCTACCGTCCTTCTCGTCTTGAGCCCTTTGATTGTTATTTTCGAGAGTGCTTTCGACTTTGAGCCGACCGTCTGGTGGCTCCGACGACGGCCGTTCCTGTAACTAAAACGAAACGAATTCTACGTCATCAATATGGCCGCCAGCGACGGCAAGGAGGTTCTCTCGTTTATTGATTTTACATTGGTTACCGGTCCAGCGACTTTCTGACCCCTTACCTGGATTAGATTTCCAAAACGAAGGGGAAGTAATTCGCTTCTTTGCTACCCCTCCCCACCCTTCATCATCAGCCGGCTTCCTGCCCTTATCCCCACCACACCATACACGTTCATGTATGTGTGCGTGAGTGTCTTTCAGTGTACATTGTCACACACAGAGTGAGCTGCCTTCAAGGAAGTGCGTGCTCTTGCTTCAGTAGCATCTTATCTTACTCTTCTCATATTTCCAATTCTTACTTTCTTGGAAGCCAGCTATATGGATATTCACAAATAATCTGATACGAACAAAAAACAGTCTCCAACATCCCATCTGTTTTCCTATTTCAAAATCCAACTATGACAAAGAAAAACAAATAATTGAATACTGCAGAAGAAGGACTTGCATTGGAGAGAGGAGGTTTTTATTGAAATTTAAAAAAATAAAAAATGATCAAAGAATCAAGGTGAGATATACCTCCATGGATTCCAGAGTTACATTTTTTATCATACCTTCAAGAATAGGTGCATCCGACTTTACAACATAATTATATGTAGTTTGATTGTTGTCCAAAATGGAACATTTTTTTTCAAATCTTTAATTGAATTTACATATGAGGAAGAAATTTTCTCTTAATTAACATGGTTTAATTTGTTATCATGCTCCATTGACTAAACAGTATTCTTTGTTCTTTATCATGAATTTCTTATCCGCGAATGGGGTTGGCCACTAACGACAGGACAAGTGTGCCGAGCATGTGAACGGACATGTCTTCCAACGAAAAGACATTCACGCAAGAAGATTCTGATGATATACAGCTGTTAGTACAGGCAGCATATTCTAACATGAAGTAATCAACAAATGAAAATAAATAAACCACTGGAGAATCACGAATCATAATGATACAGAAATAATTCAACCTCAAATAGAGCAGTTAAAGAGATAGAAATATTTTCTGCCTAAATGTGAGAGTTGCATGGTATCACCAACAATCGAAAGAGAATGTTGAACGAATGTCAGCTGATAGGCTCCCACTGGAAATTGTCAAGTATCAGCTGGTAGATAGAAAAGATATAGGCAGGCTACGGTAATGGTTTATTGATGAGATATTAATGGAAATGAATTACATTTTTATTATTGAGATAACTAAATTCATAAATTTATTATTATCTTTATAAGCTGAATGTGAGTTGGAACAGGCCTAATCCCATTTGAAAGAAGAATAAGAAGCAAAAGAAGGAGTAGAAGAGGAGAGAGAGAGAAAAAAATCGAAGATACGAATCTCGAAGAAAATCGATCTCCAAAAATGTTGTTGAAAGCCTTTCGCTGATGACATAACATGCATGACGAGCATGTGTGTACACACATGTACAACACACCTCTCCTTACGTTGGTGTCCACCCTCGATCAATATTAATGTGAATGCCCAATATTGTTTACTAAGGTTCCATAAGAACTGTAAACTCAATTTTCAAGAAATAAATTATAAATTCACAAGAAAATGTCATCACTCTTCAACTTATACACACCTTATTTTACCGCTCAATCAGCATAGTTTCGCCACGACTGAAACTTGTTATTTTCACATGAAAATGTGACATGATAATAAAACAAAATAATCCTTATATTCTCAGTAGTATATCTTGATAATTTCTCAATTTTATATAGAAAATAAAGTATAGGAAAAGTTATTCGATCATCACTCACTGTTGAGGAGTTGGATTAATATATAAGTAAAAACCTTAAGAGAAATGTTATGTACAATGATTTTTTGTTTTGTTTCAGGTGGTTGATGATCGTTCTGCTTCCAGATGAATGAATCGAGATGAGATGTCCCAGAGATGTAGTAACAGGGTGTAGAGTGATCGATTCTTGCAAGAATATCCTGTAAAAAATACAAATATTCAGATTTGAATCGCTTACAGATTGGAATGTGCCAGTTCAATGATTGTATTTTAGTCTGATCAATGTTCCAAAATTATTCTACTGATCCTTACCCTCAGTCAGTTTCCACTTTCCATTCCTCATATTTCAGGGATATAAAATCTGGTAATATTTAACATCTTATGTTATAAGATTAATATGTTTAAAAACATAAAGACTTGAGAATACCGCTCTAAATTATAATTGCAATAACAATAAAGGCATAATGTAAAGGTATAATGTAAAAAGAACAATTTTAATTTAAGATTTAATGTGTGCTGTAATAGATTTGATCTATACTGTTGTGAGTCGAAACAGGCAAGATCCTTGATGGAAAGAAGAAGATAAAGTTGTAAGAAAAATATGTACAAGACTGAACATGAGGAGAATATATTTCCACTCATTGTGGGAAAATCAGTAACACAGCCACAGCTAATAATTATTTGACCACAAGAACCGATTACAAGTTACGTTTATGTATCAAGTTTTTTATAGACAGGTTGGTCTTTGAGATGACAATTGTCTAAAAATTGTACTCAGTTTTCCATATAAATTGTGTTTTCTACTGAATAATATAATATCAATACAGTATATAATAATAATAACAGTGAATATATTATATTAATAACAATAAAATAATAACCAGTTTTTCTCAAAAATCAATAAGTGGTGGTCTACAGACTATCAAGCTCGCCTGAGGTGCTAAGGCTGAAGCTTAGCGAGGAAAAGGTCTCAATCCCTTGATAAATCGTAGAAACAGTTCAATATTCATCAAGTTATGAGCCTATTATTCCACTTTTAAACAGTTTACGACATAAACGTTTTTTCTGAAATAAAGCCGTCTGACAAGGAGAGTGAGATAATTTTGTCAGAGATGCTCAATTCATAGTTTATTGACGCTTAACGAATGGAATATTAAGTTTTTTTTATATAATAATTTGATCGTATTGTTATGGAGAAATACCACAACATGGAAGATGTGGTAATTCTCCATAATGAAGAGTCTACATGAGTATAATATTGTGGATTTGAGTGAAATTTTCAATACTTTTTGCAATATTGTGAAGGAAGATTTTTTTTGGATTCGTATTTGGAAATTGATCAATCTGGTAGATTCAAAATTGTAGTAGATACATTTTTTTTGGACTCAAAATTGTGTGCGAATCAACTTATCATGCAAGTTACGTAAGTAGCATTACCTTTAGACTGTGAATTCCAAATTATGCTTTGAAACAGTTTCGAGCAAATACCTGTTGTTTTTACCTGGATTGTATTTGCATATGGATAAATAAATTAATAGATAAATAATGAAAAAGTTAGACACAGTTATTGTCAATACAGCACAATATTGACTACATCTGTGACCTATTTCTTTGAGGTCTCATTTTTGAGGAATAAACCTCTAAGATGAAGGGAAAGAAATCATTTTCATAATTTATTTTCCATTCTCTGAGCTTTATCAATCTCCTGGAATACTGAAAACATTTCCAAGACCAGTTCAGGTTGTCCAGTTTGAAAGTAAATATTTTTAGCTTGCTTCACGTTTTTCAGCCTCCAATGTTATTCTATGAAAAAATTATAACAAATTCAAGAATCAAGAGGATATTTTTGATAGAAAGCAATACTACGTATCATGAATCATCAAATCATCATGTTAAAGTAAATTCACATAACTCACCATATTATGATAACATTATAATCAAACAATCGTGGGATGTAGTTGTCTGTATTTTCTTTATTTCACAGTAGTTTTCAGAATTTCAATAACTTCGATATTCCACCATCTCCATCAAATTATTTGATAAAAAGCAAGTTCATAGAAATTTCATATTCGAATAATATGATGTAAAATTCTGTTCATGGCTTCTGCAATACTCCGTACTTCTGTGAATAGAGGAAAAATGTCATAAAATTTAGTTGGGAAAGAACGTAGAAGGAAATTTGAGTCTCTTTGTCATCTTCAAGTGATCATCAAATCAAAGGAACACAATAAAACTCACAACACGCTCAACACACAATAAAATCTATTTTGGATAAGTAGGTATGATGATCGATAGTCAATGCATTAGAATGTGGCATGAATAATGAATTCGATGAATCCTCGCATGGTTCTGTTTTTGAAAAAAGTGAAATACTTGACAAAATATTCATTTTTTTATGAAAAATTGAACCTTGAATGAAATTGCACCTATTAGCTCATAATAAAGTCTGAAACAATCCACTATAATGAGCTAACAAGCTTTTCCATTTGAATATGATATTTTCTGATCATCCCGCACTAATATGTTCTACTAAACTTGGGAAATTACAATTCTCATTGAATTATCTTATTCTAATCCATGGCCTACAGTTGAACCATGATAGGTATTCGAGAATTGCATTTTATCCATCGTGCAACGATATTGTTTGAGATACAAAGTTCGAACTTGGAGATGAATGTGTAGTAAACAGCTTTATCATAAGAAACAATGCATCAGCTTCAGACATGGAACCATGTCTTCAGAATGAAAATGAGTTCAACTAACAAAATCAATTGAGTAACACATTCCATTGTTCAGAAGGGAAAACATTCTAGTCTCATTCATTCAAATTTCAAGATAATATTCTCATCTGGAAGTGTCAAAGGGATACGACGCATTCAATGTTTGTTATTAAAAGAGTTAGCTATTCAGAGAAGTTCAAGAGTTAACTAAACAATTGGAGACTGCAATCAACATTTCAAGGAGAATGATCAATTAGTTATTTTGTTTCGAACTTGGTATTTATAAATATCATTGAACCATAAATATTGAATGTATAGTATTGCTAATAGTCATCTATCTCTGATCTAACTGGAAACTAGAGAAAAGCTTTTCCGTTCGATGGAATTCATTGATGAATAATACATGGAATGCCACAGGTCAATTTATTAATGAAGACAGGAAAAATCAAAGCCAGCTGTTTACTATGGTTGTAAGGAGGTATGTGCAAAAATAATGGAATGGGTTATGACGTATACAGACCGAGTGACGTATGAAAGAATGCACTAGAAAACATGCAGGACGTAGGAGGGAATTTTTGCCTCCTCGCATAGGGAAAGAGGGAAAAATGCAGCCTCCATTCCTTGTCCATGACCTAGTCTAAGCTTTTGCTTATTTTTCTCGGCAGTTTTTCACTTGTTTTTCCGCACATGCGTTGTCCAAGCATTTGCCCCCTCTCCTCACCATCTCACGGCGCATTCGCGTATGTGAGTATAGACTTTGCTATTTTCCGTCATTCGACATTCAACTGTCGGACTGTCGCATACTCAACGAGTAATTTGCTCATTATTGTGGGTCACAAAAATAAGAAAAAAAATAATACCATGATAATTCATTCATAATATATTCTGATATTCCTGGATTATTATCATAACCTTACTTACTGTAAAATTTTTTCAGGGATGGCTCAATGATAGGTATCTCAAGACACTTATGAATATCATTTTCAACATTGCAACAAAGTATAAATTAAACCGGAATGACAATGAGTAGGCTACATATCATTGATTTTGCTAAGATTTGAACCGAATAGCCTAAGACTGTATGACCAGGATATTGTAGCCCACCCTGACATGGAATGAGTCCAATAGCTGAGTCCAGGGATGAATTTCATCAATTCAGATGAACTCAATCCTTCATATCTAGGCTAATCTTATTATGGGACTTTTTCAATTTAGCAGAAGTATTATGAACTTCAAATCATGAGACTTCATGTATCGGGTCTTTAGTTGTTGAGGATTCGTCAATATTGTATTTTAATAACCATATTTTTGAAAATTGGGATTGGAGAACAAGCTATTCTTCCAGCAGGAATTCTAGATTCATTTTATAAATTTTTAAAATCGAAAAATCTATTTAGCTATAGCCAATATATGATACATAAGGAAGTACACAAGTGGAACTCATTCACTATATTGAGATTATAGGAATAGTATATTATCTATTGAGTGGTGATTTCCAATCATCGAATAAGTGGGAAAGCCAACACAATAATAGTATGTATTTACAGTACATGAGCACATTTTTATCGTTGGAAACATTTTAAACTTTGAATTATTCAATCATGATGAAGTAATATTTATTGTTGTTTGTCGGTTGCATAATACATACTTTAAAGCTCCATGAATTGGAAAATTACTCTTATCCAGTTAAAAATATAAAATTATAGTTTGAAGCGTTCAGGTACAGACTGTAATGTTCAGTCTACCAAGTTGCTCATACATATACGACAAGGTCGTACACAACCTTTGGTCGGGAGAAACTACCCGTGAACGATTGAATGACAGCGCTACTTTTTTTACAGTAGGCTATTTCCATTTGTAGCATAATATTTAATTTCTAATTCAGATAGAACTAGAATGGTAGCCTAGTTCAATTCACAAGAGAAAGAATATGGCAGACGGAACGAAAGACTTTGATAGGCAGAGGTTCCCTGCACATGCATCAGCTTTAAGGACTCCTATTGGTTGATGATTTATTGTTATAGACCATGCCCTCGAATAGGAGTGACTAACCATCTCTACTAGGAAAAACTATGAACACTGGAATGAACATAGAGAACAATTCAAGAACTCAATGAAAAATATGGAAATGACTGGAACACAGAAGTACTGAGAATGAGCCTTTTAGTTTAGACCAATTAAAAACTCAGCATTAAATAGTTTCCAGACGAGACACAGATACAATTTATTGAAGAATAATATACTTTTCGGTTGAAATAAGTAAAGGCCTACGGAGAAGGTGAGTCAGAGCTAACAAACTTACATCATATGAAATTCAGTACTTACATCATGGTTGAGATATTATTGACACCACTATCGCTATTACTTGTGAGTAAAGTACGTGAATCATTTCGAAAAATACTCTATTCTGTGGTGAATTTCCACCAAGTAGCATTTGCAACTAAGTCATTAGCTTACTAATTCCAATACTCTGGGATTTGATGAATTTCCATCTTGAATCCCGTAAATCATCGGGCGGCCATTAGTATATCATCAATATTCGTCATGGAATACATAATTGTATTTTTTGCGGTCATGTTCTCTGAAACAGAAAATGAAATGAAATTATCATTGGCACGAGAGAAAATTCACAATACAAAATGTAAACCTCTCGTACAGTTCATGGTTGATTTTTTATCATATTTTTACTATTATATCATAACAAAATACGCACTATATCATAACTTACTTAAAACTTATGTATCCGATTTACCAAAAATACACTGAGAGGTTGTAATCACTGATGCAGAAAGACGACTCCGATCCGGTAGAATAGAGAAATATTGGGCTGATCGCTAAAATCTACCCAATTGCTACAACTCTTACGGAAAGAGAAGAATTCACAAATTAGAGAGAACTTGAACTTTTATGAAACGTGAAACTCGAACCTATAAAACTTGAACGTTCAAAAGTGGGATCTTGATCAGTTTATCCTTTACAGGAATTCTCTCTTGCTATCGAGTATTTATTTCATTTACTCCTTCAGAGCTCTATTTGAACAGTTATAGCCTACAATATAATAATGCCGTACATAGATTGGTGAGCCACTACTCAAAATTGCTCCACCCCAAAAGTCAGTTATAGCTCCTGGCAAAAGCTAGTCATGAGATAATTAATCCTATATCTATTTCATGTTTTACTTTCCAGATTTATTAGGACCATGAATGCAAACATAAATGTCGTGGGCCTGTCTGTGACAAGCTTACTAGTAAACAACTTGGAGCACACACTTTTCGCTTCGAATCATGCTTCACATATCACAGATATTAACATTTGCAGGAGTAAGACCTCAAATTTGAATTTCATTCAATGTTGATCAATTTCATTTTCTTCAATGTCAATCCCTCTCTTTCTCTCACTGTCTGGTCCTATTTCTCTCAACTCCTCCTTTTCACATACATATGCTGTATTTTCCAGGAGAGACACGGGTAACGTTTCCAACAGAGGTTGAATACAAGTTATTTTCAGTCTCAAAATAATATGTTTCAAATAGCGAACTTAAACGGAGAGAAATTGTTTTGAACTCAATCTCTGCTCCCATCCTTTAATTGCTTGTGAACAAATATTTATGTAGCGAATAATAATTTGCAAACTGACATCCACGAAAAGCAATGATAACATATTCAGATTTCGCGTGTGTTTGTCCGAAACAAACTAAAAATAGATAGCTCTACCAGTTGCAAACAACATCAAAAATGATTTCAGCTTTCATCGAAATTTCAATAATAAAGTCAGTGACTCTCACATGAAGATGTGAGTGTGCATGTTACATATGAATATGACAGAATACTTCTGTTAAAGTTACTACATGAGGCCCACATTAGCAAAACAAAACTAATATAAATGTGGAAAGTGAACTCAGATCGCGACTAATCAAATTAAATTATGATATTATCAATTCAAATTGTCTCTGTCGACTGACGCTCGTTACGCGATTCTCTGTACGCATAAATATAATAATGTTGTATGTGTATTTCACTAACCACAAGCGCTGTTTTCCATAGAATTTGGGAACAGTAAAATTGAGCAGTGAATCTGAATTTAATTTCGGGATAATAATTCAGCGACTGAACAACGAAGAATTGATGATACACAAGGATTGTTGTCATTAATTCTGCGAGATGAAATTATATACGGAGAAATTTGTACAGATGTATGTATGTTAGAGATGCAACTTATTATTCGCTCACTTTGGAATCAGAAATAGGCACTCGAACAATTTGGACTTGTAATGAGACGAATCAAAGGGAATTTTATTGGTTCACTCAATTTTCACCCATTTTCAAGATAATTGATATCCAGTTTTGGTAGCCCACTTGAGGACATTTCGAATAAATAGAAATACTAGACTTAACTGAATCACTTAAAAGAATTACTTTTCAAAGTAATCCGAACTTGTAGTAGCCAAAACCCATCCGTTTCAGCGTTACAGCGTTACCTCAATCGAAATAATCTGCTGAATTTGAGATTCTAGCTTAGAATCTATATCCATCTAATCCAAATAAGTGATTCTAATTCAAATAATTCATTCATTGGGTGGAGTGGAGATTTCAATACTCTGTTTCAATCCTTGAGAATAATAATAATAAATAATGTATATTTTATTAGATTTGTTACAATAGGCTTGATCATTCGTCATTGATTAGATTATGGAATAAATCATTTAGAATTATTTTAAAATGTTCAATTGAAGTGACTTCAAACCACTGGGATTATCATGTTCAGAGGTATAATTCTATGATATAACATTCAAATGATGACCGAAAGCCTAATTGATGCTAAGTTCGAATCAGAGACTCATGTATCAGTTACTCACTGGAAAGAGCTAGGGGATGGCATTATGGTTAGCATGTGAAATAGTTGTAGCCTCAAGATCACAATAAAAAAATTAGAATATTGTCTGAAAACTTGAATTTATAATGTTTTTTAATTATAATATCGAGGCACCGAACTTCACTCATTATTTATTTATTGATAAACAGAACTCAATTCTTTAGAATGATTGGAGAAGGACTAAGAGGCACAGACCAAAACTGTTTCTTCCCCGAATTTTGAATTATACACTATAGATCTTCCAAGAAGTAGGTTATTTTCCTTACACTTGAATTATTCAGGTCAAATTTTCAGTCCAAATATTTGAAAACATAAAAGTCTTAATTTAGATTGTTCACATACCAAATTGAATAACAAAATAACACTTTACTAATCACTTAGAACTGTTAAATAATGATTAACTTTGAATATTATGATATATACCATCTCATTTCAACAAATCAGATCATTTTGATTGAACCAATTAAAATTTCTAGATTTCTCGCGAGATATGGTAAGCAAGTGTACTCGCGCATCTCAAGTCTACTATTCAAAGATCTGCCAGCTGGTGACAGGACAATAACGCTGGAGACACACGAAGTCTGCTATCTCTTCATAGTGAATGATTTAATAGAATCAACAGTTGCCAACAGTTTGCATTATTGAATAAACACATTTTCTGGAATTTCGTGCTTATTTTCAATTTTAGGTGAAAATGTTACTGAGCATTAATTGTAGAGATTTTCATGCTCAATCTTTTCCACTCAAAATTTTTTGTTTAAATTCTATATTAAGCCTGATAATTGGGAATCTAAAATCGAACTTTGCATAGATGGGGCGGAGCTCCTGAAATTTTTATAGATATGAGACTTGTGGCAGTTGATAGAGCTTATCAATTACTATTTTTGGTATAAATTTAATCGAAATCGTTGGAGCCGTTTTTGAGAAAATCGCGAAAAAACCATGTTTTTGACAACATTTTTGCCATTTCAGCCGCCATCTTGAATTGCATTTGATCGAAATTGTTCGTGTCGGATCCTTATATTGTAAGGACCTTAAGTTCCAAATTTCAAGTCATTCCGTTAATTGGGAGATGAGATATCGTGTACACAGACGCACATACACTCATACACACACACACACACACACACACACACACACACACACACACACACACACACACACACACACACACACATACACACACATACCCAAAAACCACTTTTTTGGACTCAGGAGACCTTGCTACGTATAGAAATTTAGAAATTGGGGTACCTTAATTTTTTTCGGAAAGCAATACTTTCCTTACCTATGGTAATAGGGCAAGGAAAGTAAAAATATAAACAGATATACAGAAATTGCTCGCTCTATATAATAGGATACTATATATATACCGTTCGACACCAACATAAAACATGTGGTTGTATCATCTGTGTGTTACAAATATGTCATAACATGTTTGTAATAATTTCTTAAATTTGATTTGTGATATAAGACCATGTATTCTAGTGTTTTCATTGTGGATAAGTACAATGAATCTCACCTATTACAGTACCTACCAAATTGAAGATCCCACTTTATCTCATCAATTAGTTTGAAAGATAACCTGTTTAATTTATTGTTTAGAGTTTTCTTCAGATACAAGTTCAATTGCCCTTGCTGTTGAAGCGTGCCAGACAGGCTCTGACCTCTGAAGGAGGGTGCTCTTTTTCTTCGATTTTTTTCTCAAGTCTATTCTGCACTGACCCTAAAAATGGTTGTTGAAACTGGTTTCTAGATCAAGAGATCAAGACTACTCAGTACCGCTACAGCTACAGGATAATAATGATTGGTTTTTGTTAGTTCCCACAATGAATTGAATATTTCATATTTTTATATTGCTAATTTGGGTTAATGACTATGCAAAAAAAAAAATATCATTCAGTCTCACCCTTCCAACTTTAAATTTGCAATTTTCAATATTAGAGTTTTTATCTTTTTTCTCTCCTTCAAGTGAGTTTTGACTATTACATTGGTATTGAACTGCATTGGATTTACATTGGTGTGTTGAACCATATAGCTTCAAATCTTTTCATTATTCAATCAGCCCCGAATATAATATTCAGGATTTATTAGCCTTTCGTTCAATGTAGTACACAGTATCACAGTACACAGTATGACTATGATGTTACACAGAATATGCTTGCATTTCTTATTATTTTGTTGTTCACAGAATAATATGATAGCAGTCTTCCTATTTTCACTGAGTTCATGCGAAGATCGAAGACATTTTCCCACTCATTATATGTTATTCAAATTTATACATTAACGACAGACGTACGCAGAGAATTCCATTTGAGCATCATTCAGCCAAAAAAATGTATCCAATTTTCTTCATTTATTCATAGTTTTCTGAGTTAGTGGAATCTATTTACCTATCCAGTACCTGGTAGTTGAGTACCTAGTTAGTATGGTTTCTCGGATATTCTTGTGAACAAAGTTATCATGATGCATGAGCGTCGTTGATCAAATAAGCCTTTGAGTCTCCACCGACCGGCCAGGGCAGGGCAGACCAGCAAAAGTGGAGCGAGAGAGTGAGAGCCTTTGAAACCGGAGACCTTTGGAAATTGCTATGGGATAGTTGTTGCTAGTGTAAATAGAAGGAAGGTCCTTGGGGAACGAAGGTGGTCCCGGCTCCTAGACGTGGGATCAATATCCAGGGCAAAGATGTTTCAGCCACTACAGGAATCTCATCTTCTCCTTCCACCACCTAGGGTGAGGTGCTTGTCGGTGTGTACGTAGGTGAAGATTCCAAACAACAATGCTGCACACTTTCAGTGTGCTATACTGTACTCCGCCATTGTTTGAGGAGTCCTTGGTTCAGCTTCTGAGTATTCTACAAGTGATATTCAACTAATTACATAGTGGATAATGACTAGGACTGAATGGTTATTTAGCATGAATTTGGTTATTAACATGATATTTGGATTTTTGTCATTTCAGAATTTGGCCTATCGTCAATTTCCCTCTCATTTTCCTTTTGTCTTCAATTCGTTCAAGAAGCACCAGGAGTTTGGAAAAAAATCTAGTTTGTTAGAAAAAGTAGCACGTTACAATACTTTATTTGGAACATAGAGTGAGATTAGAGAGCATCTCATTTACAGATTTCTGTTATTTTCCATTCGAAATATGATGGCAAAACTCCACTATTCTTTAGAAACTACTCAATGATGATGTTTCTACATTTCCAGAAACTTCCCATTGCAAAACAGCTCAGCAATAGATGGAGTTTATTCTGTTGCAATAAAAAAATTCAATTCAAAAACTGCTCAGCAATAAATAGAGTTATTTATTGATTAATGTATTTCATTTCCACAAAAAGCACATACCAGGAAAGAAAAACCGAGGATACCTTGACTTTTTCTCTCCCAAATTTAGATAATACCAAAAAGTTCAAAATAGGATTATTGAAGTATATATTTATAAGTTAAAAACATTCACGAATTAGAATATTGATTTTTTATCAATATACATTCCTGAAAACTCTGATTCGATATAGATATAATCGATGATTTGGAAAGTTTTCATTCAACGGTTTTTAATCATGAGCTTTATTACTTTGATGGGAATATAAGGCTGTTCATGCTGACAAGCATAATATTCATCTCATTTGTTGAAGTTTGACATCTTCGACAATATCAAATACAACCAAATCATACTATGTACAATCTTCAAATTCATATAATCTCTCATTTCAAATTTTTGTAATGTATGAATTTTTTGGCAAATAAATTTCAAATTTCAAATTACTGAACGATCCTTTAGAACGAGAAGGAAGCAAGTTTTTTTGTCAGTCACATATTTGACACACGCAATGCTCTTGCACTCACACAAACGGATAGTCTATTAGTAGTTGGCATGAATGTATGAGTGTGAGTTTATTGGTATATATTAGTGAATGTGTGAGTGTGGAGTCATCCATCATGATTACCAGTGACCATCAAAAGCAAAACTACTATACCGCAGTAAATACGTCCATGGGCTTCCATTCTATACCATCCACCAGTAAATAGGGTCCAGAAGCTACCACCCTCGGACTGCAGTCGCCTTTTCTATATGATTTGTGCCCAACTCTTGATTTGTTCGCGCGCGCTAATTAATTCCATCTGATTATCCATCGGCGATTAATTATGGGACGGCCGGCTTTATCTGCCACCTGTCCTTTGTGTGGGGGTACTGGGAGACCCGGTTCATGAACCATGGTGGTATTTTTGACGACCGGTAGACCCCGGGGTTGGCGACCTGTGTGTGAATCATGGCTGTAAGAAATTTGGGCTATTGTGCTCCACACACTGCCTGTTCCAGTTTTGATTTGTGCTGGCTGAGTGTGAAACGAGGCAAAAGGTGGGGGTTTTGTAACGCAGGCTCACGGATAGTTCGTATTTAAGGTTGACAGAGGTCCCAATGGAGTATGCTAGCTATATTTGACGAGTTCATCATGATCAAATGTGATTTATCTAAAATCTTCATTACAGGTTATTATAATTAAGACTCGACTTCAATCGAAGTTTAATGTTAATATGTTTTGTGACTTAATTTTTAGTTGACATTCAAATAGAAACAGGTGATTTCACTTTACTATATTGAATGGATATAGAGCCAGTCTCATTCGAAAAAACAGTCAAGCCTAGTCTCACTAAAAATCTCAATGAAAGTTTATTTATTAAATCAATCAAACAATCACTACATCCGCCAATCTTGAAACTTGAAATAAACATTAATATTGAAACCGAGTGAAATTTTGAAAATTCCAATTATATTCTGTTATTTAGTGCATAGAGTGACAATTCCCTCCAAAATATGTCACTTCATTAATCATTTAATGAAAAATATATTTCCTAATACACTCTTCCAATACAGGTCGTTTAATAAATGATCGGAGAAATTATTCAAATTATAGATGTATTCAAGATGTAACCCGAACACATAACTCTATTTATTCTTTATTTTGTGAATTCAAAGTGTTTGTTTCATGTTTTTACGAAAGTTATATTATCAATCTATCCAAATTAAAAATTGTTTGTTTTATTCTAATTTAGATTTTCAGATTTTGATTTGGTGTAGAATTTGAAATGGACATAACCTATGTAAAATATTTGTACTATTTGAAACTAAATTAGAGAAATTGAAGAAGTTTTGGGCAATGGGCCTGGGCCTGTTTTTACTTTCCTTGCCCTCTTACCATAGGTAAGGAAAGTATTGCTTTCTGAAGAAAATAATTTCCAAATTCCTATACGTTTCAAGGTCCCCTTGAAAATTGGTTTTCGGATATTGGTCTGTAAGTTTGTGTGTGTGGGTGTGTATGTGTGTGTGTGTGTGTGTGTGTGTGTGTGTGTGTGTGGTGTGTGTGTGTGTGTGTGTGCGTGTGTATCTCACGAGATATCTACGATATCACTCATCTCCCAATTAACGGAATGACTTGAAATTTGGAACTTAAGGTCCTTACAGTATAAGGATCCGACACGAGCAATTTCTATTAAATGCAATTCAAGATGGCGGCTGAAATGGCAAAAATGTAGTCAAAAACAGGGTTTTTCGCGATTTTCTCAAAAACGGCTCCAACGATTTTGATTAAATTCATACCTAGAATAGTCATTGATAAGCTCTATCAATCAATGTATGTGTATGTATGTCTATCAATCAATGTAACATTTATGTATGTTTAAGTCCCATATCAGTAAAATTTTCAGGAGCTACGCCCTGATTGATTTTAGATTCCCAATTATCAGGCTTCAGATACAATTTCAACGAAAAAATTTTAGTGGAAAAGATTAAGCATGGAAATCTCTACAATTAGCCTAATGTTTAGTAACATTTTCACCTTAAATTGAAAATAAGCACGAAATTCGAGAAAATGTGATTAGCCAATTGCAAACTGTTGGCAACTGTTGATTATATCAAATGATTCACTATGAAGAGATAGCAGACCTCGTATGTCTCCAGCGTTATTGTCCTGTCACCAGCTGGCTCAGATCTTTGTTTATAAGTAGACTTGAGATGCGCGTCTAGGTGATCAATTTTCATAATGGCAAGAAAAGTCGTGTGAGTGCGCCACACCAGATTTTTTATTTTTCGATCTTTGTATTGTTCGTGCCAACCTAAATGAATAAATAAAAAATGGAACTCAAATACAATTTTATCTCATACAACCAAAATTTATCTATCACTCACTAACCAATTTCTTGTGTATTGCCATGAGTAATAAAACTGGATTCAACAATATTCAACCATCAGTTAGGGATATATATTACCATCAGCAATACTACCATCAGTTGGAGTTGTACCATTAAACTTGAACTATGATACAATATTAGAATTGAATTCTGTTTGATTGTTAAAGAACCGTCTTCCTCTACAGATAGCCTATACGTTTTGTACCTCACTGAATAACAATGCAGAATTGTGAGCGTACTTGACTTTTTCTCCTCCTACCGAGTTGGAAAATATTTCGCAAACAGGTTTAGCACGTGCGGTTTATTGTGTTTGAAGGGGTGATTCCTAGACACACATAAGGTGGTCACACGACATGTTTTCGCAACTAGAAGATTCACTTCTAATAACTGAAGCGTGTAAGTACTGTATTAAACAGGCTTTGTTTGCAAAGCAAGGAACGACTCGGGTGCGAATGTTTGCAACAACTTGGCACACGGGGGTGACATCCCTTCTGGCACGGACGCTCCCTCTTAAGGAAGCTCACAGAGTCTTGCCAGCAACCTAATTAATGGCTTTTGTTCGTGGAGGATGAAGACGTAGATCCTGGTGGAGAAGGAGGAGGAGATCAAAAGGAGACGGGAGAGCAACAACGCACAGTTAATTCCTCTGGAGAAGGATTAGAGCAGTTCAAGGAACGAAGGGAGGAAAAGCGCTCTCTCTAAAATCAATACTAGCGTCTTTAGTTATAAGAAATTGAGAGTTTTCTTGCGCCTTGAAGAAGGGTGGGAGAGCGTCGTCATGGCAACAACGGACATGCGCGTCCTAACGCCCCACGACGCCTCAAGAAAAGAAATGCTCCTTCGCTCGCCTTCACCGCCGCAGAGGAGGGATCTTCCTCCTCCTCCCCCACCATCACTTCCACTCCGTGGTCCTTTTCCTGCATTCCTCTCAACCCGCGCCGCCTCATAATCGGCCGTCGGCCCCGGGCGTCTTGACCAAGTGACGAATACAAAGGCTTCAAGCCGCTCGCCATCATTCTGACAACGCTCCATTCCCAATCAATACCTGCTAGAGCTGCTCAGCAGCTAGCATAACAAGTTTCGACATAAGAACACAATAATTCCTTGTCGAATTCTCACATTACCTCAAATCGAAGTATACATTTTCTTTAATTATTTCATTAAAGAGAAAACTGATAAAAACAGTTAATTTGAGATGGACAGCTTTATGTTAGTAGCCTAATCTTTCAGTCATGAAGGGCCCACTGGAAATAACATTTTTTTTAGCATTGAAATTTTATGTTCCAACCATCGATCCATTGAATTATCAAGTTGTTGATAGAATTGATCTAAGCCCAAGGCTCTTAGGAGAAAATTAGGCTCAAGAATATTTCTTAGAAATCTTTCAAACCTGATAATTTTTCCATACAGCATATGTTAACGATTTTGTTCTGATTCTTATAGAGGTCTTTCAACTTCTTCACGTATTATTACAATATCAGATTGAGATAGGTATCGACTCTATCTACATCTTCATGCATACGGTAATATTACTTTCATGATACGAATATTACTTTTAACATATTCACAAAATTGTATCAAATTTCGTTTCTGGATTCTTTATGTTTAAGAGATTCTTGACTATCCTTCAAAACATATCACTAATAATCACTTGATTTGGAAAATCTAAGACACGTCAAGTTATCAGAGAAAACAAAGCGCTATTTCTCATTCATTGATTGACACATTATAGGAGTATTAGGAATATGAGTTATAGGAATAATTATCTTTCTACTGTGTGATAGAACTCAGTTAAATAAATAACTTTCATCGATGAATGTTTTGTTCAGTATGAATGCTACTTGTACTGTAGAGATTACTTTGAAATAGAAGTCATTAATTATTGATTAACTCAACTGATAGTGTGAATGTATTCCCCATAGAAATGACAACTCATTAACATAGTGTACTATCATAGATTGAATGAATCAGAATATCATGTATCGTATTATATCATGTAGGCCTACCATAATGGTAGCCAATAATAATGATAGAATTTCAATTGGAAAGCAATTTGAATTAGATAATCAGTAAGAATGTTATTGAAATCACCCTTTAAGGAATTTTCAGAAAAATTCAACTCCACTGTTATGTCCTTACCTCTTTACCAAGTAGTTATTGTATCACGAAACTCACCAAAGATACTCCATAACTGAATAGTATAATTCAGTAACAATCACAAATAAATAGAATCCTACTTATACCGATCATATCCTAACTCTTCTCTCAGCGACATCGTCTTACCGACTGAGCACAAGAAACAGTACTCTCCTAAGACTTGCCTGACCATGATCATTGGACCAGAGTCGAGTGATTCTGGAACAGTGGGAAAGAGATCCGGTCACCAGCAGAGGTCACCGGGTCGTGAGATGCTGGAAGCTGAGATCCTCAACCCCAGATCCAGGAGTCTGAGAAGATCCCAGTCACAGTAGAGAGGTGTGTGTGAAAGAGAGATAACTGGACCAAACTGGACCGACCGCTTCACCCCTCTCTGTCCAAAGCACGGGCGGGACATCAGCATCCAGCATCAATATTGATGAGAACACAGTCAGATTTGACGAAAATATTCAGGGAAGAACAAAGAACCTGTTACAGAAGGGTGAGACGCTATTCAAGGAATACAAGTTGTTCTAGTTGTCTTTGACGGTAATCATTATTTGTTAGTCTTCTTCTCATCTTCAAGTCGGCAATTCTTCTTTTGTACGAGAATGATCAGTTCAGATACATCAAATTTAGAATTATCCATTCTCCGAAAGGCAAAATACACAATAATACTGCATTGTAATAGATGAATTGGAGGCTCCTCTTATTATTCCACATTCCTGTTGAATAGAATTGATCAGGAAGAGAATTGAAACTGGAATTTCTAGATTCCAATATCAATTTTGGATTCCATCACGAACTGCGGCTATAAATTCACTTGAAATTCGATAAATTAACGAGTCAATTTTTCCAAATAAACTGCAAGTCGTTCATTCATTGAACTTCGAGTATTTAGATCCTATTTATTCGAAACTTGTCTACGGAAAATTAAATTTTCAATTTAAATAAGCAAACCCGAGAAAAGTAGAATGTATATAATATATTGAGCAAATGATATTCATAATTCCCAACAACTTTACAACAACAACATGATCATGGAATGAGAAATGCCAAATAAATTGATTGTAAGATGAATATATCTATCCATAAGAAAGTTAAATCTCTTGAAAAACACTTCCATCCAACTTGATTTTTATTTGTTCTCATAATGGGAAGGTATCATGGAGTACTGAAATATTTTTGAATATTCAAGAGTTTATCAAATACAGACAGGAAATTCTCAATAGCAATAAATTTTATGCACATTCTGTAATATATATTTGAGAAACTTGGATGTAATCATAGTTTAAATTATGCTCTGATCAATATCAAACGCTCCCAATCAAATAATGCTTGTTATTCATGATTGTGAATCAATTTATCCAAGATATTGGATAAAGTTATTAACTGTTTAGTTATAAACTAGTCAATCATTGTTGAAATTCCCCTCTAAGATGACATAATGACATTTTGATAATGAAGTACAATTTTGGCAAAATTTGAAATTCATAAATCAGAATTTTTATAGAGAAGTTGAAACACAAAACGTTCCAAAATTGAGATATCAAAATTTAACAAGAATCAATACAATCAAGTTGATTAAGCTCGCACAAAGTATCATTTGGAAAAATGATTAATTTCAACATCACTTTTTCCAAGATAGATTATGTTGCGGATGATTTTTCTACACATAATTGACGTCTTCATGATCCAAATATGTGATACCATTCAAATACTATCTATTCAAGGGAAACGCAGGATAGCAATTTGAATAATATTTGACTTACAATAATCCACCTGCGTCGCTAAGGGATGAAGTGGGAAGAGAGATTCATGGTCCTGTGAGACTTCTGAATGAAGGCTAATTATGCAAGACTCAATTTGCGTTGATTATACGTCGCTGGCCAGCAATCAAGCCACGAATTATTCTTCCAAACGGCTAGCTGCTTCAATCATGCCACTTATGTGCTCTATTCAATCTTTCTTTCCAGGAATTGTGGACGGGTGTTCTGGAAACTATATTATTTCGGAGCCTGAAAATCTTGGAAGTGGTTCTTGGGTTCTTTGAAGAGTTCAAGTAGAAATCGAATGAGGATGAATTCATGTCTGCCTTCATATTTCGAATGAATAATGCGATCAATTGAACAGAATCATTTCACATGAAAGCAACAAATAATGTATTTTTGTGATGAACTAAGAGCTTGATCGAAGGACTGAGAATTGAATTGAATTTATTGCCAAAAATCACAATTACAATATAAAGTATAATATAATATACTAGAATATACAAAGAAATAGACATTTACGATATGCCTATCTTAGATAATTAATTCTCTTCAGATATTCACTTATACTCATCAAAGAACTACTTCCAAGATTTTCAAGCTCCGAAGTAATTTAGTTTCCAGAACACCCGTCCACAATTCCTGGAAAGATTGAATAGAGGTGATGTGATGGTTTCTTGATCCATTCCGAGCTGCTTTGTAGTCAATTTTTAATTATTCACTTGATAATTGACTGCATGTCGTGTTCAAATACTTAAAAAAAGTGTATTGAATAGAGCTCATAAGTGACAATTGAAATATATTGAACATGCAACTCACAGAAACTATTGAATTTCGATTTCATCATGATGCGCTTTGTATAATAAACTAGCAGGTAAACCGTGCTTTGCCCGGAGAAAATATTGTGTTTCAAAATACAATCTCATTTATGTCAAGGAAACATAAGACAACAAAACAATTATTCAATATTTGGTAGAATTTACATGAATAATCTCCATCAGAGTTGAAAATTCTCAGCAAAAGAATGAGTTTGATTGGTCTCTAACCCGCAAACTTCCATTCATGAATCGCGGGTGCTACCAATTACGCTAGGGTTTCACTTAGTTCAAGTTTCACTAATTTAAATATAAAAAAATGTAATCCTATATCACTGAATGAGGTTTGTGAATAGTAATTAACACGCAACAAGCAACTTATAACTTATTCCCCAAAACATATCATTTATAGTGGGGTTATTATTAATTCATTAAATTATCTATGCATATTGAGAGATTATTCAATGCATAAAACTTCATTGTTTTGATTGTATTAAATGTTATAGTGTTCTAGTTTGTATTTTAATTGTTTTTGATGAATAAAACTTTGATTTGATTTGATTTGAAAATTGGGCTTCTACTGTTGCGTAAACTCTGAATCAACAATTGAATAAATATGTTTTTATTTTTCAATTAAATTATCATTCGTGAATATTAGATTATAAGCTCTTAGCTCTTCGAGTAAGAGTCTCCCAGAATTACCAAATTTGACCAAGCTTTCCTACGACAATAATCATAAGAACATGTATCAAGTTTCTAATGAAGGATCCACTTACATTGTTTTCAAAATGTATTATATTACAAACTCACAGCTCCAATTAGATCGGCTTATCGAGGACGGCAGCTGTGAACGTAAGGAGTTGGCAGCTATAATAATTCATTGTCCATTAAGCTGTCTTGCCTCATGAAGGAGGCGCATGAGAGCAAGTTGGACTGGAGCGGGCAAAGTTTTGGTGGTGGACCCAGGGAGGGTACGACTCACGTCTCATATTTTTCTTGAAAGTTGGTCTTAGCAGCGGATTTGCATATCTAAGCAGATGGATTGTGAGAGGAGTGAGTGGTGGGTGTGGAGAAGGGAAGACATGAAGGAAATGGAAGTGAGGAAGGCTATCACTTGGTCCACAGGCAAAGGAGACGAAGCCTGCATATGAATTAAGTAAACGACTTGATTACTCCCTTTCGGCGGTCGTAGGGCGAAAGCTTAGCCCTTCCCTTCAAGTTTTATGGAAATGGTATTTCGCAGGGGACTTCATAATTCCACGTCCCAGCCTATAATATGACTGCCGTCGTTCCTTCCATGTTGTAATATCACTTCTTGTAGGCCTATCCTCACAGCCGAACCCGAAGCCCAAACTCCTGTTAACAGAGTCCCTTATCGCAACCAGGAAATGCCTACTAATCCACTTTTAACGTCTTATCGTATTTTATTGGCAGAGAACAGCACATCCCCCATAAGGCCAAATGACATCGAAGGGTGTTTGGTTAATTGAGCTACTGTATAATTCAAATCGAGTTCATTGAATCATCAGTAGAATATGTTGTAAATGACAGTCGATTAACTTATTCCATTTGTGTCTTCGATCTGAATGAATTCAGATGCCTCTCTTAGTATATAATCAGATCAAAACTTTTCTCAAATTATTATATTCATGTTTTCCCCTAATATCGACAAATGATCCACTTTTACTAACTGAACTATTGATATCGATACTGTTTTATTGTATATTAACGACAGCATCATGATAAAATGAATACAATCCTTAGTATCAGTGACATGACAGCTGTCGAATTTCTTGGCAGAGAGTATTCATAACAATGTGAATCATCATAATGTAATCCACTTTGTTTGCGAACATGTTTCCACCTTGATTATTATATTCACCATGTTCAGTATATTTGAAACGAAGTAGGAGTTAATTACTAACCTTAATGATCACTTCGCTGAGCAGTACACCATGTTCAGTAAATTTGAAACGAAGTTGGATTTAATTTCTAACCTCAATGGTCACTTCACTGAGCAGTAAGAGTTGCCCTTCTTGATAACATCATAGAGCAGAAAGAGTTGAAAAATTAATTCAGTATTCCGAAGCAACTGAATCAAATATAGTGATGAATCTAACCCAGATGCTCTGGTCTTCATCATTCCATGCTACATCTTGCTTTATCTAGTCATGTTATGACTAAGACATTCAGAGAGTATAATGCCGGAGTAGCCTTTCTTTTGTAATAAGATGAATAGACTTCAATTTGTGATTTTCCGCAATTGCGAGAGGCATGCTTTATATAAGCTTATCATCCGCCTCATTACCCACACACAAGCCTAGAGCTCATGTGGGCATCACCCTCAGCAAAAAAAATCATGACACTCATCAACTATGAATAAGTTTAGTTTCATTTACTAATCTGGATTATATCTTTATATAATATATAAAATATATATCTTGATATATTTATAAAAGATAGTTGTATTGATAAACAACATAAGGATTTTTTACGGAACATAAGGGAAACCTACAGTAAATAATAATTATGGAAAGAAATAGGGAAATAATCAATGGAGACGTTATTGAATAGAAGCGTCGTTGTTGCAGAATATGAAGTACAACTAGAAGAGCAGGGAGTGAAATTGGTGGAGGGAAGAAAGCAGAGCAGAGAGAAACTCTGTGCATAGGCATAGCGCGTTGCGTTGTATGTGATTAGGTGATAGCTGAAGGGAGCAATTTGGCCACGAGAGGTGATTTGCAATCTGCGAAATGAACGAGCAAGCAGGCCAGGCACAAGTTGAAGACTAGTTCGATGCTGAGGAGGAGAAGAAGGAGGAAAAGGAAGGGGGTGAGGGGGGAGAGGAGGACCGATGTTTGAAGGAGGTAGCTGGAAGGAGTTTTGGAGGATACCAGCGCTGTTCTATTGAGGCCGCTGGACGACATTTGTCAGTTCAGTTCGGACCAAAGTTGTAATGCTCGCTCCGGGTTGGGGCTTTAATCAAGTTCCTGTCTCAACTCTCTTCTTCTTCGTCTTCGTCTTCTTCTTCTTCCTATCTTGTTTTGCACCCTCTATCGAGCAGTTTCTCTTCGGCGTTGTCTTGTCTCTTCATTCTGCTGTTGTCTGATCTCATTCTGGAGGAAAGCTTTGCTTGTGCGCCAAGGCAAATTCACGAAGGAGCAATACTCCATTGTGGAGAAGGAAGAAATAGGAAGGTCGAATGCAGAAGAAAAGGTGGATTAAGATGATTCGAATAATGAGAATTTGTTGAAGGAGTGAAAGGAAGTGGGTGAGAGAGATGAAGATCATGCAGAGAGAGAAAAATGAATGGAGAGGAAAACATCGGATGAAGAGGAAAGTGGGGAGGAGAAGGAGGAGAAGTGAGCGGAGGGAGATGTGAGGTGCAAGAGGGAAGGATTGGAGTAGAAAGAAAGAAAAATATAATATATTGAATAACAAGAATGTTCATGGAAGAGCGTAAGGAAGGGTAAAGGAGAACTTGGAAGAAGATAAATATTAAGTAAAAGGAAGACCAGGGGGGAAATCTAATATAGAATAAGAAGGAATAGGCGAAAAAGGAAGACTTGAAGAAGCAGCCAGAAGACAATAAAGGGGGAGAGAAGGAGGAACAAGGAAACAGAAGAGGCAAAAAGAGGAGAAGTAGCCGAAGACAAAGCAAAGAAAAATAAGAAGAAGAAAGATACGAAGAAACCGGAGGAGATGCAAAATGTGTGAGATTGTTTGTAGGAGAAGAATCAGAACTAGAAGGATAAGATCATAGAGACGGAGAGGAAGGAAGGCTATCAGTAGCAGACGGAATCCGCATTCATTAATCATGTGACATCAACTAACTTATCGTGATCATCATCTTCACATTCTCTCGCTTTCCCAAGTTGGTTCTGGGAGTCGAAAGCTGGTTCTCAGGTTGGGATAATATCGAACGAGTAATCTTGAAAGAGATTAGGGTACCTATAATAAGAGTAGGATATAATACTCTATTCTTCCAATAATAACTTTTTAGAATTCTTCCTATACAACTGTCCTAGTCTTAATAGTCTCGAGAGTGCTCAATACAATAGTCTTAGGCTGGCCACTAATGGTAGCACATGCATGTCATGCATGCTTATCATGCACATACACATGCACACATTATCATGCAAGATCATCATCAGCGAGAGGCTTTCAACATGAAATTAAACAACCAATAACAAAAAATAAACCACTGGAAAATTACAAATTTTGATGGTAGAAAAACAAGTCAACTTTCAGTAATATACAGCATTATGCAGTGGATAATTGAAATAACATGAGTTTATATAATATATATATATATATATATATATATATATATATATACAATTCGTTCTATAACATGGTTTAAAGGTTTGTATTTGTGGGATGGGTGGGGGATGGATGTCATGTGATCGTTTAGGGCCGGACAGTTTCAGTCATTTGTTCCAAAAGATGTTTTTTTAAAGTAGGATGAAGCTCGCTCGGCTCTCGATGGACCTGATAGAAACAGGAAGTGCATTCCATGCACGACAGGCACTGACTAAGAAGGATTTTGTGAAAATAGTAGTTCGATGATTGGGTATCCTTAAAGTACTTTCTCCGGTTCTAGTATGTGAAGCATCTATCCTCCTACCTTCAGAGACAAATTTGAAATCATCTTTAAAATAGTTCGGATTACCGTATATCAAGATATCTCTAACAAGCTTGACTATTCGAAAAAGCCTCTGATCGGGAAGCTTTAATGTTGAACTAGCAATGTGGGCTGGGGTGATATGATCATGGCGTTGGAGAGAGTAGACGAAACGTAGACAATAATTTTGGCAACGCTGTAGTTTATCATTCAGAGTGACTTGCATATCGTTAAGAACAGAATTACAATACATTAATGTGGGAAGATGAGAGATTGAACCAATAATAATTTAATGTTTCTAGGGAGGATATCGTGCATTTTCTTCAATGCATGCATGGCTGAGAATACCTTTTTACAAGTTTTGTTCACTTGTTCTGACCAGTCAAGAGTATTATTCATAATAATGCCTAAATTTTAACTGAGCTACAGTAAGGAATGTCATTACCGTCTACACTAATTTTGTGAATCGATCAAGGTCAATATTGTTTATAAGACGAGAATATCCAATTATAATGGGTTGTGTTTTGATGGGATTAAGCTTAAGGCCATTTTTCTTTGTCCATTCCACTATCGAATTGATATCCTGATTCATTATTCCAACTGTTTCATTAATTTTTGTTATGGGACAGCTTAAATAGATTTGAAGGTCGTCTGCATAAGTATGGAAACTGGAGAATTTGATAATGGAAGAAAGGTCATTAGCATACAAAGTGAAGAGGAGAGGGCCTAAAATTGAACCTTGTGGTACTCCATGCATAACGTTTTTCCAAGTTGACTTTTTGTCACCGACAGATACTCATTGTTTCCTACCTAATAGATAGGATTTAAACCAAACTAACGAGTTGTGACTGAAACCAAGAATAGCCAACTTATTTAGAAGTACTGTATGATCAACAGTATCGAATGCTTTAGAAAAATCAAATAGGGTGAGGATGGTGCATTTTCTTTGGTCCATAGCTAACCTTATATCATCAGTGACACGAAGCAGAGCTGTCTCAGTTGAATGGAATTTTCTAAAGCCTGATTGAAAGTTATGAAGCTTACTATTGTTGTCTAGAAATTTTACAACTTGAGCATGAATGAGTCTTTCTAGCACTTTGGACAATGCAGGTAAAATACTGATTGGTCTAAAATCCTCAACTTTATTGGGTGATGGAACTTTATTTAGAGGGCGAACCAGAGCAAACTTCCAGTTTTCAGGGAAAATGCCTTCTTCAAGTGACTTGTTGAAAATGTATGTAATGGTGGTAAAACAGCAAATAACATCTTCTTGATAAATTTAATAGGAATTTTGTCTACACCCATAGCATTACTATGAATACGTTGAATTGCTCTGAAAGTGTCTTCTTCTGAGATTGGATGGAAATGAAATTGATCAGTGATTGGTAAATCTAAGTTGTAACCTGCTCTTCAAGATCATCAATGTGATTAGCAATGACAACTTCGTCGCGTTGGTTAGAGTGTGAAACGAAATGGTCATTTATATTATTCAATGGTAAGTCAATTTGTGGATACGATTTCTCTTTGCCAAGCCCGAATTCTTTTATTCCCTGCCAAAGTGATTTAGAGTCTTGTCTATTGTTTGTCATAAACGAATTCAAGTACCTAATCTTTGAGTTCCGTAATTCCTGTTTAACCCTATTTCTAAGGCTCCTATACTCTATCAAACTGTCCAAGTCAAATGTCTTTTTAAATTTTCTATGTGCTTTGTCTCTACGTCCCATCATCTTAAGTATGTCTTCAGTCATCCACGGTACTCGTCGTTTTCTATTAATCCTCCTTGTCACATAAGGTGCATGTTTGTCATACAAAGTCAAAGTCCAATTCTCGAAAGTCTTGACCATGTCATCAACTGAGGGTAATGCTTCAATTTGATGCCATGGAGTCTGAGCCACATCAGTCAGGAAGGCGGCTTCATCAAAGTTTTTGAAGTCTCTATAAGTGATAATTTTCTGTTCTGGCTTGGGTATCTTATGGGAAAGTACACAGTAGATCAAATCATGTCTAGAAATAGCTGGGACTGAGATTTGGCCTGCTTGAACAACCTCATTGGGATCACTAACAATGAGAAGGTCAATGAGTGTGTCTGATTCATTAGTATGATGAGTTGGATCGAGAGGTAAAATAGTCATGTTTAGGCATTGGAAAATTGTAGTCAGTTGAAAGTAGTCAAAGTTACGATTTGTCATGTTCAAGTCGGTGTTCATATCCCCCATAACTAGTATACGGTTATAACAAGGCATAAGAGAAAGCAAGGCACTTTCGAAATCTGTGAAATGACCTATTTTTGGTGGGCGATAACAGATACCAACGAGTAATTTATCAGTACTAGATAAGGATAATTCAAGTAGCATAAACTCTGGTCTGGAACAATACTCTTGTTTAGATGTGATTAAAACTTTTGTTTTGATACCTTCTTTCACATAAATTGCTACACCCCCACAAGCTTTATTTAATCTATCATTCCGGAAAAGATTATATCCAGGCAATGCAACAAAATTTGATGAAATACTAGGCTTCAAAAATGATTCGGAAATTCCGATTATATTGAAGTCCTGAAAACGGAAGATTGCTCTGAGTTCATCAATGTGGCAACTGAGGGATTGTACGTTAAGGTGAGCAGCCTTGAAAAGTTTTTTGAAAGAGTGGAGCTTATTTGCTAGAAACATACCTGCGTCATTATTACTATTATTGAAATATTCATACCTACTTGAGGTTAGGGTACCTATAATAAGAGTAGGATATAATACTCTATTCTTCCAATATTAACTTTTTAGAATTCTTCCTATACAACTGTCCTAGTCTTAATAGTCTCGAGAGTGCTCAATACAATAGTCTCAGGCTGGCCACTAATGGTAGCACATGCATGTCATGCATGCTTATCATGCACATACACATGCACACATTATCATGCAAGATCATCATCAGCGAGAGGCTTTCAACATGACATTAAACAACCAATAACAAAAAATAAACCACTGGAAAATTACAAATTTTGATGGTAGAAAAACAAGTCAACCTCGAATAGAGCAGCAAAGTGGAAACAAACAAAAAATTGGAGTTACAATAACCGCACCTCAAAAAAAATTTGCTCAATGCGTTTCGCAGTGATCACAGCTGTGATGACACAACAATGTATGACATATGTGTGACATGCATGTTTATCATGCATTTTCTAACGTTAATGGCCAGCCTAGGAGCTCCCAATACAATTCTCACGTTATCTATTGCACAATCCAGAGAAATCATCTCAACTATTAAAATTTGAAGTTGGAGGAAAAATCACAATTAACTTCAAATTTAGTAGGATTCAAAATCATGAATGTAAGAACTGTCAGGCACTAGACAGATATCTAGACTAGAGTAGACAATACTAGATCATGCATTTATGATGTAGCAAGCTTACATATGCACGAAAAGTGCATTGACAAGAAATCATATTCTATTTTCCAAGTCATAGTGTGTAAACTTGAAGTCAATAAATCACAATCCTCAGGTCCACTAATGTGGGCTATTAAAGACGCACACTAACACATTCATGAACGGGTGTCAAGGGAAGAGCAAGTTTTTCGGTTGGTTGGCAAGTTTAGTCGCCAGACTCCGATTTGTGTCGAGCCCTGTTTATTGTTGCCAGTTTATGTATGTTTAATGCGCCCTAATCCCTGGTTAATTTCGACTGCAGTTTCATCAGAAGGTCTAATACATTCTTAACGGGGTAGTGCGACTCTTCTCACCCCCAAAACACAACTCCTCCTTAGACCTTCTCCTCAAATTTTCTCCTCTCCTCCTCAAATTTTCTCCTCTCCTCCTAGAAACCTCACCACACTTTCATCCTCACAACCACTATTTCTCTCGATTCTTGTTGTTGTTGTTGGTGAAATCCCGGCGCCATTGTAGCCGCTTGTTAATTAATAACTCCCTTCTGTCCTAGCTGCAGCACCTCAGGGCTGATGGCTGAGGATGAGGGTCGCCTCCTTCTCCGAGGCCCTTACCCGGCCCTTACCCGGGCGCTCGGTCTTGTCTTCATAAATCATAGTGAGCAGTCTCATGTACTTTGCAAATCCCTCGGCATTACTCGTCGCTCTTATCTGATAAGCTGATGGTCGACTGCACTCTCTTCCTCGCGCAATCAATTATTTTCATATCTCTTCACACTTTTAAGCGAGAAATTTAAGAAGGATGTAGTGCTTAATTGCTGACATATGTTTTTAAAAAAAAGTTTTTAAAAATATTGAACAGTAAGAAAACATTTCATGGAAATGGAAGTCAAGGCTTTTTGACATTTAATACTTCTTGAGCAGTGGAAAATAAATTCATAAGTTAATTTTCGAATGAATACGGTAGATGATACCATTGAGAGTCTTCGAATGGACTTTTTTTACTCCAAACCAGCATCAAAAGCGAGGTAGGCCATGCTGTGAAAAATATCCATCATGATATCACTTCACTACCACAAGAGGTGTTTTTGCTCTAAATCGGCAAGTTGAGAATAGCTCCATCATACTTCAGAATAAATTATTGGCATTGATTCATTATTCGAATTTAAATATCCGTCACAATGTAACAAATATCCGTCACAAATATTCATCACAATGCCACCTCCACTTCTCCACTAAATTTGAATCCAACTCCTGAGCTCATCTTCTTGAACCAGCCATATTTCCTTTTTTTTAATTACCCATTCTGAACATATTTTTTGGCACAACGTTTCAGCTAGCCTGCTAGTGAGCTGAGGCAATTAATCGTCTCCACAGAATTTTCGTGGATGAAGGAAGGGTAAGCCTTGAGCCGAGCATCAACCTCAGACAAGATAGCAGCAGTAATGAATAATCGCAGACAAGGAAGAGGAGAAGAAGGAGGTGAAGGGAAGAAGAGGAGAAAGGTCGAGGTGTGATAAAGGGAGAGAAAGGGGTAAAGGGATGGGCAAGATTGATGTTCTGGTTTAAAATGTCATAGCAGGAGAAGGGTGCGTAAATAACATTAAACTCACGCACTCCGACCAGCCTAAGGAGCTAAATAGAATTCAGACCATTATTCAACCTCGTCTTGACCACTTCTCTGCTTTTCCACGGCAGGCACCAGTTCACCACCAGAACACATTCATATCAACCATGACAGTTGTTTTACGTCTGTGGTGAACATTTTTACTTGAAAGCCACCTGAAAGCAGAAGATATGAATTATTGAAGCAAAGGCGAAAGTGAACCCAACATAACTAGGTCTACGTTTTCTTACATTTCGAAATTTGTTGTTCACGAGACAGCGAATATAGTGATTGAATCAAGAATATTATTCATGATAAATCAGTATATCGCACATAATTCCAAGTCTATCGCATTCAGACTTGAGATTGATCATCCTTCATCATGTATTTTCATACTATATGATCTATAATAATGCTAGGATTAAGCGAATAATTTTATTCCAAATTATTATTCTCAGTCCACTTATGAATACTTCTGTCTTCTGTCACTACTGAATAATTGTATATCAATAATTGAGGATTTTCCCCTGATGACAACAGGTCAATTATTTTGCTCCAAAATTTCAGTTGAATTGATCAAATTTGTCGTGCTGCTGAAAAAGTTACCTCATTATAAAAAAATTATCAACAAAAGTTATTTTCATTCATTTCTTTGAAAATAGAATAACTTTCGAGAAACAGATATTTCGATAGGGTTTTTCTTCATTCAATCAACAATATTATAAGGAAATCATCCTCAGAATTTCAGGAATTCATCTTTTACCGAACTCGAAATGATCTTTCCCGAAAATTGAAACTTCAGGCAGTCACATCTCAAAAAGTGATGATCGGGATGAATTTTCGTAGCCTGTTCACAGCCTTTTCCATCCCTCATCATTCATCCAAGGATCCAAGTACCCGGTACCCAAGTATTGTGGATATTTGGCAAAGACATGCACTGCAACGAAATAAGCATGGTTGCATGGTTTACATATTCAAAAAAAATTATTTTCAATATTTATGTAGCCTACGGATACTCGTTCATTGACTTGATAACACTTGCTATGAGATCCTAATGATTGAAAATCAGTTATTTACAATCTACATGATTGGAGTGAGTGCAAAAACTAAGTTACGCAAAAATGCAAGGAGCCATCATAATGTTCAAAATATCATGAATATTATGCATGGTAGTTCATAGAGATTATGTTCTTGATATGTTCATGATCAATAAAGTGGTATAATTGTGACAAGCCAAGAACGTGACGTTGGTCTGCTTGAAATAATATTGTATTTATCTAGGATGTAGATGATGATAACCACTTATAACAGTATCCCAAATCAGAGAAGAATATGATAATATTGTATCCTGCATTTTCTGATCTAATCACTGTTATTTCCAATATCCATTGCTAGAAAATACTTTATTGTAAATATATAAATAGAAGATAGTAGAATAGCAAAATTTGCAACTCTTTCCATACATAAGACTCAAGCATGTTAACATATTTTTTAATTAAGTTGACTAGACCTTCAAAGTCTATGGAGAAGGGAAAAATCATGAAGAAATAAATCATCGTAGCTTCCATTTGTATAATGTTATTGTAATGTATTATTGTCCCACTACTGACAAATCGTATCATTCTTCTTCACTGTCTAAGAAACTTGAATTTGTTATGGTAAATTTCACTGATAAAGTTTCACTTCCTACAATGCTGTGGTACAATGACTATGTTCAATCTACCAATGCTATTTTACACAAAACAAATAAGCAAGAACAGGAACAGTTATGTTCTAATGATCTAAGATTATTGTTGATACTGCTGAAGTAAGTACTGCGGCAGTGAGGGGAATTCTTCTGAGATATTATGTTTTACAGTGAGTTTACGATGCATAAAAGTTAAGTGAGTTTAGTCGGACTGAGTTGGGAAGGTTTAGCATGTCTTTCTCATAAACATTTGTTAATTGTCTCCTGTAGCGTTGTTCCACGCCGATTTCAGTAACGCTTTCAACCGGATAAAGTACTGATTGTAGACACTTTAAACGCTCCATTAAAACCGGAGCATACATAGAGTGAGTAGGTTGTCATCTCGAAATAATCGAGAAAATAATACAATTTTAGTAGAACAGCTTGGGTTCAATGTAGGATAATATGAAAAATAGTAGTGCCTTTTCCGTGGGGTAATGTTGGTAATGTAACAGACCAATCTGGAAGTATGAATCTTCAGAATAATAGTTTCATTGAACTAATATTAAATATAATATAATAATATGAATACTAAAATGGAGAATGATTTTGCTCTCATATGATCATAATTCGACTGGACACCCTAGGAGAAATATTCTATTTTGATGAAGGAATTGTGTGTATTATTCTCAATTGTCATTAGGCCTATAATGAATCGACTTTTGCCATAACTTTTTAGCAGAGACAAACGAATAGCCGCTTAGTATTTCGCATACTGTAGATGGAAACATACATCCGCAAAGCAGTCCGTTTCTCTATATTCATAGCATGAACAAAAACCTATTTTATGAACAGTATGATTATTTAGGAATTATTCTATTCATCTCATCCTGCATGTTACAAGATGGATATAGATTCTAGAGAATTGCACGAACAAAGCACGAACTCATGTCATTCATTTCAAGTGAATGTTGAGGTTGAATATGACGACAGAAGTTGGACTTGTGAAAGCTGTAGATGCAGGATGATTGTGGGGTTGGGCATGCCGTGAGTTGGCGACGCTATTGCCTGTCAAAGATCGGATTAACAGAAGTTGCGAGGAGGCGCTTCGACAATAGGAATAGTTGGGTGCCGGTCAGCCAGTTCTGGAATTCGCAGTCGACAAAGGTCTCTCCCGGCCAGATAAGGAATTCTGGGTGGCTTGTGGGTGTGCGTGCGGCGGCAGGGGAGGCTCCAGTGTGGTGGAGAGCCCAGAATAGTTTCGAGGTCCGCAGGGAAGGAAGGAGTACCGGCTGCACGGCTTTGTCCCAAACTAACTTGCGACATTATCCTTGCCTGGTTTTGCTATTAGTCGCGGACGGGCCCCTTCAGGGATGCCGGTCCCTTTATTCCCCAAGTTTCTCGTTCGGTTTCCTCTTCAAATTCCCCCTCCCCCCATCACACCAAACCTCTCACAATCGTTGTCAACGTAGTTGTTATTCTCTGCACTATCCTCTCTCCTCCACCAAATTTGTCCTTGCGATTCCTTCTACTTCTGCTCGAGCTGTACATTGCCTCTTAGCTCCTCCAGCGTCTTTCCTTCTTCATCCAGCAAAATTTGTCTCTTGTACTCCGCCTGCTCTAATAAACATTCATAGCTTCTTCATCTACTGGTGTCTTTCCCTCCTACTCGAGCGGAATTCGTCCCCTGTATTCCTTCAACTTCTACTTCAGTCACACATTGCCTCTCAGCTCCTCCAACGTCTTTCCATCCTATCCCAGTGAATTCTGTCCATCGTGTGCTTCATAACTTTCCTATCTACCAACGTCTCCCCCTCCTCCCACAGCAGATTGAGAATCAAATTACTTCAACTCCACTCCTAGTCCTAGTCGTGCGTAGCCTCTTAGCTGCCACTCCTTTGGCCTGGTGGAAATGCCTGCCCACAATGGAGCGTTGTATTGATCAGGAATTTGTCTGATGAAGAACAAGATGACAATACGTTTTTTCCTCTGAAGATACAGCTCCAAACCTCTGCAAATTTTTTTCTTCAAATCCCATTGCAATCTAGTCTAAAAAGACTAATAAGCATTTTTTTTTCTAATATAATAATAGGTTAAATACTTCTTCTCTTCTTCTTCACATGTGCTTTCCAATGCACCTTGCATCCAGAGTCATGCCTAGGTATTTGGCCTCGTTAGCAAATGGAACAGGTTTCCTATTGATGGCTAGGGGAATTTGCTCAAATTTTCTGTTTGTGAATTTGACTTGGAGAGACTTGGTCTCATTCACTTCGATTTTCCACAGTCTAGCCCAACTGGATATTTCATCAGCAGCATCTTGAAGTTTCTTCATAGACTCCTGACTGTTGTTGCCCAGAGCTAGTACAACCATGTCATCAGCAAATGTTGCCACTGTATCATTTTCCAACTCCGGTAGATCGCTAGTAAACAGTAGATATAGAATTGGCCCAAGAACCCTACCTTGAGGTACTCCTGCTCCAATTTCTTTTAGCTCTTCTGAATAGGCGTCTTCCTGCTTGACTCTGAAATATCTCCCCACTAAATATGACTCCAATATTCCAGTGTATTCAATTGGAAGCATAGTTCTCAATTTTGATAATATGCCTCTATGCCACACCTTATCAAATGCTTGGGCAACATCCAGGAATACTGCACTACAAAATATCTTCTCTTCAAGAGCCATCTCAATTAAATTGGTGATTCTGTGGACTTGCTCTATGGTGGTGTGTTTCTCTCTAAATCCGAACTGATGTTTTGGTATCAACTTCTTAATCTCTATAATTGGCTTTAATCTTTTCGAAATCAGTTTTCCAAATAGTTTTGAGATTACAGTCTGACAGTACATTTTGATACCAATAAAAACTTCTTTAATTGAAATGAATTACTGGGTCCCAGACAGAATAACAAAAATATCTGTCACCAATGATATTATCAATCAAAGATATAGATAAGACGATAACAACTAGAAATTCTAAGTCTATGGCTAACAATTTGAAATGGAAATCGTTTTCTCAATTATTTAATAAAATAATAATAATATTATGTGAATTTGAGGTTAGGTTCTATATTGTGACATCTTAAAATTATTGAGACCATGAAATAAAATAAATCTAACTAATAGAAGATATTATTATTGTCAAAGGCTAGGAAGAGTATCAAATGTACTGTTACCTGATAGCAATGAAGATTATACTTATGAACAGCTGAGACTGAGATAAGAGCACCATTCTATACGGCATATTTTGGAAGAAATATTTATTGAAAATTATTATTTATCACAATTAATTTGTAGATTGTTTATAGTCAACCATCAAATTTGGAGGTTACAACTTTGTTCATGTTAGTGAACAGCTGTTTTGAATGCAATCAAGAAATTAGTCAAAATGAATTATTTGTATTGCTGAACTTACGTTTCAAAACGATGATATAATTACTTCTGAAAACCAATAATTATTGTGTAATAAGAATTAGAGTTTCAAAATAAGAATATATTTATTATTGTTAAAATAATTTATTAATGGAAATATACAACATGTTAGATATTATAAAAGCAAGCATGGTCATGATACAAGCATCATCATTGATAAGAATTGTAATATTCATTTTTTGTTATTTATTAATGTAATAAGAATCTCTTGTATGAAATATTTTTTATTCTATTTAAAATTATTCTATCAATTGATTACTTCCATGAATCTAAATTTTATTGTTCATTTTTGATTGGTGAAGGAAATAATTAATTTCTAAAAAAAAAACTCTCCCACATGCTGAAGATTGAAGTTTGGACGAGCCATCGAATCTAAATTAATTCAAAGAAACCACGTGAGTTCTCTTTTATTTCATGGGGCCCCACCCTTCGCTTCGAAAAGTACAAAAATTTACTTCAATTTTACTTCGCTAATTATTAATGGCCACGTTGAAAGCGTTTTAGCTTAAGTAGTGAATTATAATTGTAATTTTTGTGGTCATTTAACTGTCCTTATCTGCCTGAACCATGACCCTGATTAAATTTCAAATATTGTAATATTTTCTAGTTAAATCGTTTGGAATCATAATTTATCTTCAAGAATTTTTAAACCTTGTAAAAATAACGTGCATGATAGCCCAGCATCATAGCACTAATTCAAATAAGCTTGTCCGCAGAAAATTATTCAAACCCTGTTTATCAAATCTTGAATCTGTACTGTTTATTAATTATTATTAATGCTCATTATATTACAAATTTCATAATTTATTTCCTGAGTTCGATTATTTCTTTAGCCCTTCAGATTTTGTGTTTGGCACGTTTGTACTTGTTGAGCCCCAATCAAAAACGATCATTGAAATAATTGACCAAAATCTTGTTTAAGGAATAGATCTAAGTGGAAATATTAAGTAGGGTCAGATCGAGATCATACGTTCTCTGTCCTTACCTGCTAATATATCAGCTTCTATCTGTGCCCTACCTCGACTTAGGAATAAAGGTTCCTACCACAGAGCAGAAACAGCTACAGTATAAATAATCACACAATAGAGCCTGAAACTTGGAAAGATTCTGTCTATGAAGTATCTTCCGAACGGCATTTGGTCTATCAAACCTATCCTAGACCGTCGGAATTTATAAGTGGCGCATTCCCGCAAATTATATGCACCAAGTTCCTTGCTCGACCTGTTCGATTTTGTACACTGTCTACAATACAGGTAATAATTTAAGGTCTCTGAATCTAGTGTCTAGCAATTGCTACACGACGACTCATACTTGCGAAGAATATTATTCTCATACAGATAGTCATTGAACAGATCAAGGGTGTGCAGGAGTTTGTGCCTCCCGCGATTTGGACTATTAAATTAAATCTTATATTGAATCTCTCAGTCTGGTGTTCTGTAGTATTCATCCACACTCATAAATTTGAGATTACAACACCGAGGATTCAGCGTAAGATTTTATACCTGTGTGATGTCTCCGTCTGGGGCATTACTCAAGTCAAAAACCAGGAACCCCCCAAGGAGCGTTACAATATAAACAATGCTCGTTGGCAATATCAATAAAGATCAAGCGGAACATCTACAATTTAATCATATACTTGCTAGCAAAATAATTGCATCTAAGTAGCATTCGTTAAGACGAGGACAAGTTTTGTAACTTATAGCATGCAAAATAAAGGATGTGAATGTTTGAAAAGTAAAAATAAATGTTTATTGATATATGTGAGCAAATAAAAAACACAAAAACATAAAAAAAATTAAAAGGAAGTAAGATCTAATTTTTCTACGCACATTGATACATTCTGTACACTCGAGCCGAATCTGACTGTTCACCAATCAGAGCACAGTATTTGCTCGGCGCTAAAAATATTTAACTCAAAATCTCCACGTCGGCTTTATTGAAATTATAAAAATTTGTAAGTGTTGTAGAATGCATGAAACAATATAATTAGAATAAAATAAAAGTTGAGGATAGAAATATTCATCTTATATTTGACAGTATTAAATTGCGTCATCGCAGATTATTTAAAATTCACCAATAGGAAAATATATTTAAATTTTATGCAAATTTAGAATCGGAAGTATCATCAAAGGAGAATAGGGGAAGACAAACTCCCCACTTGCTTGCCAGAGACCGACCAACACGCCAACCATCATGAGAGCAATAGACTGATTCCCTTATAAATTAATTTTTATCTAAGTTTAAGTATCAAAAAACTTTTAATAAGTAATAAACCTAACTCAGTGGAGTTGCTTTATGACATGAGTTATTAATTTAAATATCCCCATTAGAGAGGATGACAGCAGCCCACCAGAAAGGCATAGGACACAGGAGGCGAGTCCATGCTACATCTTTGAAATTTGTGAAAAATCTTTGCACGTGAGTTACAGAATAATCTACTGAGAGGGCCCTCAGTGCTACGAACTAATAGAAATTTCATAAAGCTAGCTCGTCGAAGGTTTTCTTAAAAATCAAGCTTGATTTAAACATTATTACACAAGTAGTATAAATAAGGGAGAAGTCATATTTAGAATACATATGAGAACTAAATGCTAAATTATATATCACTATTTGAAATTATCAAATATGCTCAGTAAATGTATTTGAATACCAGTATCATTAGCATAATAAAAATTGTAGAAGCTCAAAGTTCACAAGATAAATTATTTATCTAACTTCCACTGACGGCCGAACTTGAACCCTGAGATTTTATATTTAAAATATCAAATATTATTGAAATATTGAATGATAAAATTCTAATTCGATAAGCAGGAGTGAGTCTAATAATTGAGCTATAGAAATCTGTAAAATGTATGCTGATATAAAAATCATGACAGTAGTTATTAGTTGATGCTATTAAGCAGAATAAGAGTTTTGATTGAGCCATCTGTGATATTTTTCTTGTGTATTTTCTTATATTGTGTTTGTATTATTTGTTTCATATATTATTTTTTGCTCGTTGATTTTATTGTAATTATATATTTATTGATTGAATGGTGCTCTTTTCATTCTTAATCCTGTCTTCATGCATTACCAATCTTGTACTAGTATTTTTATTTATTATTATTGACACATTGATAGAATTATCAACCAACTTCTTCATCTAATAAGTTGGATAAATCAGCTATATACAGTATATCTTCAGTATATATATATCACTAAATCTTCAGAAATAATACGTGCTCAAGATTTATTTAAATGTTTCAACCTATTCACTGAAATCAAACTGACTGAAATACAAGGTCTTAGTATTAAGTCGAAGCAGTATTACAGCCTCTTCTACATCTATAATTGCGGAGCCAATCAATGCAGCGGTAAATATTGCCGATTAATAAAGCAGCAGCAGTTTGCAGCAAATGATAGCAGAATTTGGTATATTAAGCTCCTCGAAGAGCTGGTAAGGACCATATGGTATCTTTATTACAGCAGGTGTCAAATTATCATAAATATTCAATCTTCACATGTTCTACCGACCGACTGCCAGCTGAGCACATGTAACCTCAAAAGGACGTTACAACAGGTAAAAGAGAGATTGGCCTGTAAGATGTAACATCATGTGGTGTTTTTCCAGGCTTTAAATCATTATGACTTCTGCAACTTTCCAATAATCTGGGACATATCTCAGCCTAAAAGATGTATTCATGAGAAATGTAAGCTTCAAGAGAGCCTTCCTTGGAAGCTGTTTCAATACATCTCCAGTTATGAGATCAAACCCTGGTGCCTTCCTGGTTTTTGATACTACTCTTGATCATATTTTCCACTTCAATTACAGTGACTGGTGTGATCCTTGCTGATTCTTGAACAGTATGTGGCAGATGTTCATCATCATTATAGCTGTCATCAGTTTTAAAGATGTTCTCCAGATGATTTGCAAACCTAGCTGATTTTTGTTTATTTTCTCTAATAATAATAATAAGCAGTAATTATGTAAGATAAAGAATTTGGTATATTACAGCTGAGCACATGTAGCCTCAAAAGGACGTTACAACAGGTAAAAGAGATATTGGCCTGGATGGAACGTTGATTGGTGAGTGATCTGATGTCAAGTCACAGCTGTCTTCAATTGTGATGTAGTTTGTGGAGAAGTCCTTGATGATTAAAAAGTCCATCAAGTCACAGCATTGAAGTGAGTGTGTACAATTTGCGTATCGTGTGACCTGGCTGGCTCAGGTCTGGTGTCAGAGTTTTCAGGTCGCAACTGATCAATTTAAGGGCCTCTGACATGACCTAACGACTGATTTTTAGGCAGCCGGGACCGACGGCTTAACGTGTCCATCCGAAACACTGGAGTGGCCCGAGAAAAATATCCTGCCTAGGCTGGGATTTGAACCCGGGCCTTTGGATTACAAAGCCAGCATCTAATCCACTCGACTACGGCCACACTCTATTTGTGCATAAATTTGCACTCTATTTGTGGGCTATTGTCTCCAGCCCACGTACCGTCCACATTTTTAATGGATGCATTTTGGCTTCAAGTCTTTTTAATGCACTTTGTAGCTTTCCATAGGGAGTAGTCAGTACTTTTTTCATTAGTCAGCTCAGTGAGATACTTGGAAAATGTTTCATTTTTTAGATTTTTTATTTCTCTTCTGAGCTGCTCGAATAAATTGTTCAGCACAGTCTTGTCTCTTGGATCCCCAGTGTTTCGCCATTCTCTTCTTGCTCTTCTCTTCTGTAATAAAAGATTTTTTATTTCAGAAGGATAGTTTTCGCCTTGAGTCCTCCTTTTCATTTCTGATGTACATGCCCAGGTTGCTTGCTAAATGGAGGTCACAAATTTCTCAATTTCCGCTTCAAGCTGATCTTTACTTCTAAGCTGTACATTGAGATCTATGCTTTCCTCCAGTAAGAGTCTGAATTGTTCCCAGTTTGTGTATCTACTACAGAGAAATTCTAACACTCTCGGTTAATGTGAGTTTGATTGGTGAGTGATCTGATGTCAAGTCACAGCTGTCTTCAATTGTGATGTAGTTTGTGGAGAAGTCCTTGATGATTAAAAAGTCCATCAGATCTGGAATTTTTCCTATGTTTGTTTGCCAGTATGTTGGGTTTCCAGTTGATATTGCTCCACATTTGGATTGCTGGATTGCACTAAACAGTTCTCGACCCTCTGTAGTGGTTATCCTGGAGCCCCAATGGGTATTTCCAGAATTGAAGTCTCCTCCTACGATGAACCTTCTTCCAAGATGTTTCAAGAATTCTGCGTAGTCTCGATGTTTTAGTGCATGTCTTGGAAGGCTATATATTGCTGCTAATGACACTTTGCATCCTTTGAGCTCCAGTGATACAATAGAAACTTCAATTTCATCAGTTTGGTATTCCTTTTCTTCAGTGTGTTGTATTGTTTCTCTCACAATAACTGCACTACCTCCCCTTGCTGAATTATTTGGATGTGTAGTATGGTATGTTATAGAGCCTCTGATTTTGAGATAGGATTTGTCATGTGTGTTTCTGAAATAAGTCAGATGTCTATTTTTCCGTTATGGAGTACTAATTCCAGTTCTTGCTGCTTCTGGAGAATGCCATTGGCATTCCATGCCATGATTTTCAGTGTGTGGTTCATTGCTTCCTCCTGCTCCCAGTCGGGTTGGTGCTGCTTTCCAGTTTCTGTAACCTTTTTTCAAAGGAGGATAATAGTGCTTCTTGCTTTTCCAGCTTGGTTAGTATCAGCTGTAAAGTTTGTAGCACTCCATCCCCTTGATTATTTTTGTTGATCTTCTCATCGAGACCTTTTTTTGTAGTATCAGCATATGATGAGGGTTTATCGAATGCTGACAATCTCGTAGTTTCTATTTCGGTGAAAGAAACAGGTATGGGTTGAGTTGAATGCTCATTTCGCGATCCACTTGCATGATTGGTCCTGAATGGAGCTTTATATTTTTGCTTTGCATCTTCTGCAGTTAGACAGCAACACTGTACCCACGATAGCTTGCTGGATGATTTCCACCACAATGAATACATTTCGGCTTTTCTCCAGCTGCCTTTGTGCAATCCTTGGAGCTGTGTTTACCAGCACATTTGACACAACGAAACTCTTTAAAGCAATATTTTTGGGTGTGTCCATATGCTTGGCATCTTTTGCATTGAGCAATGAGCTTCGATTTCTTCATTGCCTCTATTTCTTACCTTGCATCCCATTATGTTGGAGATTTTGTGAATTTTATTTACATCTTCTCCTGCTTCAAACTCAAGCATGAACATATCATCTAGTGGCTCTTTAGTTCTCCATTTAAGCTTCATGCTTGCGTTCAGAATTTTGAACCTTTATCTTTGAGGTCCTCCACAATATTCTCTGCTTCACATTAGTGATGTAGCTTCTTAGCCATAGCTCTGATTGGCCTTGATTGCTTGTTCTCATAAGAATGCCAAGTAAACTTCTCTTTATCCACTCATTTTTGAGCAATCTATAATCCTCCTCATTTACTAAGTTCGAATCTGCCTACTCCAAGTAGCAGTAGCTTAACCAACTTTTCATGGAAGTATTTGTATGATTTAATGCCATCCACTATTACTGGTGGTAATGGGGGACTCTTTTTGACTTGGTGTTGCTGTTCTTTCTCACCCTTATAATAGTTGATTGTTTTCCCAACATGGATTTCTGATGGAAGGGTAAGCGTAGTATTCAGCTTCCTCTTCTTAAATCTCCCATTTTTTACTCTCACCCATTCCGTCTCCTTGGCAAGTTCCTCCTCATCTGTGCAGTAATCTGTACTACGCGATGTATTTTTTACTGTAGCAGATTTTGCACTCTTCAGTTGATTTTTCCTCAATGGAGTTGATTGATGTTGTTCAGAATAATTACTACTCTGAAAATCTACTATCTAAATTTGAAGCTAAAAATGAAAAATCTGGTGTGGCGCACTCACACAACTTTCCTTGCCGTTATGAAAATTGATCACCTGACGCTAGTGATCAAACGCTATTGGGCATCAAACGTAGAAGTCTGTGTTTTTCTACTTAGATTTTTTGCATATTTCAACTTTTTTTCTCAAAAGCTACTCACACTACAGCTTCTATACTATGCTGAATCCAGCATAAGTTTTTCAAAAACTAGTCCCCAAACAATTCAGCATCGGTGTATTTCACCAGACGAACTGAATTCCGGGCGAAATCTTTCACTCTGTATAGCTCGCTAATGAAGCGTTTATGGATATAACAACTTTTATAACAAGATAGTTGTTATGGATATAACAACTTTACGTTTATAACAACTTTTTTTCTTATTTTTACCTCTACTATCACGTATTAAATTATTTTATCATAATTAAGAATCACTCTGTATACAATATCAATTAGTATCTTTATCTACCTTTTTCACTTGCTCTGGTTTTTGCTTCATTCTCATCTCTCTTTTAAACTCTTTTCTCTCGACTTTCTAACCATTCAAACGCGCATTCTCTCCTGTTCATTCATTCTTCAACGGTATTTGCATTTCCAACATTATTTGACTCTTCCCTCACCTTCAATTCCCAAACTCCTGGCTCACATATCTATCAGCAATTCTTTGCAATTTGTTTATTCATATACTTTTCCACTCACCAAAACTTTTACGATGTATTCTCGCTTTCTTTTAACGTGATTTTTTCGTTTTTCATCACAGCTGTCATCTCCTTATTCATCATCATCATCATCATCTTCATCTTCATTCTTCTTCTTCTTCTTCTTCTTCTTCTTCTTCTTCTTCTTCTTCTTCTTCTTCTCTTCTTCTTCTTCTTCTCTTCTTCTTCTTCTTCTCTTCTTCTTCTTCTTCTTCTCTTCTTTCTTCTTCTTCTTCTTCTTCTTCTTCTTCTTCTTCTCTTCTTTCTTCTTCTTCTTCTTCTTCTTCTTCTTCTTCTTCTTCTTCTTCTTCTTCTTCTTCTCTTCTTCTTCTTCTTCTTCTTCTTCTTCTTCTTCTTCTTCTTCTTCTTCTTCTTCTTCTTCTTCTTCTTCTTCTTCTTCTTCTTCTTCCTTCTTCTTCTTCTTCTTCTCTTCTTTCTTCTTCTTCTTCTTCTTCTTCTTCTTCTTCTTCTTCTTTCAACGTCACTGTATAGTGTATAATCTTCATCATTTCCTGGAACACTTCCAACATCGTCTATCCTTGTCAGACGTCGTGTGATATTGGAGCTGGAATGGGAGGGATGGGAGTTTACTACATACGAGAACATCTACTCAAGGCGTCCTGTTGTTTGGCCTACGGTGCAGACTCTTGTTGCCTCTAAGGATGAGCAAGTGGAGAGATGGATCGGATAACAAGTTTAACAGCAATATTATCTTGCGCAGATACTGTAGATGGATAGATAGACATTCCCTACGGGATCTACTCTTCCACTTTGTCTCATTCGGTATCACTCTCTCTCACTCTTTCTCTCTCTCTCTCTCTCTCACTCTTTCTCTCTCTCTCTCTCTTGCGTCTTTCGTCGGGTCGGCTTTCGCTCAGCGCTACGGTTCTCTATGTCGTCGGCCGGCTAGAATAGCTTCAATTAGATGCGATCAAACATCGGCTGATTGCATTATCGTTTCATTACGCCGCTCGACCAGAGCAATTTCCCAAGTAAACCGGGTTTCCTTGCGAAAAGTGGATGAAATTCCGTCGTCGTCTGAATTTTAGTCGTGTATTGAATGACATCATCAAAATATTCAACAGCACAGCTGCTTATGTGCAGCTTATGATGAGTCGTTGGAACTGATTTATGCTTGGAATCAGTTTACGTGTTAATAGAGGCAGAACTGTATCCTGTGTTACCATCTGTCATAGAAACTGATGGTTTTATTTTTCTTGAGATGAAGTCGAATGTACCTACTTAACATGATTCATCTATGACAAATAAATGCAACTGACAAAATGTAGTAATTAAGTTTTCAAAAGGCCAAGCTTTTAAGTCAATATTGCAGAAACCCCTTTTTAAATACAGAAGTTTCCAATTACTGCATTTTTTCGAACCTTGGAATGCGAAGCAAAAGCAAAGTATTTCAAATAAACGACAAACAAACATTCGCCTTGAGACCATCTTAGTAGTCTGTTGTATTCTTTCCTTTGAAGCATAAAAACATGTATTGAATGGAAAGATCTTTTGTTATTTAAAACTGCGACATGCAGTTAATCATTGATGAAATAAGCGATTTAGTTTACTTTCTGACTGGACTACTTTCGGATTTCAAGAACCCATTTTCAACAGTGTGTCCATTTGAACTAATTTGAGAATAGTTTCTAAAAATCCAAAAGTATCCCAGTTGGTAAGTAAGTGAACTTATTCGTTTTTTTCATAAAAAATAATAAATGGACTGCACGTCGGAGTTTAAAAAAACAAATTAGTGTGTTAATAAATAATTGCGGTTCGGAATTGATAAGAAAACCAACATCTGAGAAGAATAACAACTGTTGTTATAACCACCGCTGAGAAACCAGTTGTTGCTTCATTATCAATTTACAGTACACTCATCGTTATTAGTAGCCTATTCATGTAACCAATGGATTCCAATTGATTGTTACATTTATCGTTATCAATGCGATAGCATTATTAATTTTGAAAATAATCTTTAAAATTAAATCAAATTTAAAATAAAAAGTATTTGTCGAGTACTTGATATTGAATCAATTATTACATTTTCTGAGCTACATTTGCCGTAGATGAATCATGATTTCTGTTAAGTACACTCCTCAATCAATATATTAGAACTCTTGAATAATATATCCAAAATTCCATTATTGTAGTGAATGTGACTGGTAATGAAACTGCAGTCCAGTGCACGAACTAGAAAAAGAGAACTGAAGTTAAAAGTAGTGTCAATGTCAGTGAAAATAAGTGTTTTCATTCAAAAATTGAATTTTACTAATTTTTCAACTCCTTGTACTGGATAAATTTCATCGTCATCCCATGATTCATCTCTAATAGCGGAAACAGTTAGAGTAGATATTGCGTCAGCCGTATATCAGATCATCGATCTGAGAACTGTTTCTTCCGCTCCTCCCGCGTGAGAGTCAATCTATGAGAATAACTTGATCCCTTTGACACCTCTGCTCTTCGGCGTCGCCTTGAGTAACTCCTCTCTCCGCGCCTTCTGTTACATCCTTTATCCGGCATTATTGCGCTTCCTCTGTCACCATGGCAACCATGATCACAGGAATAGAGTCTACAATTCACTGTGGAATGCTCCTTGGGGATAGCTCGCACGTTCAAGCAAATCTATGAATAGCATTCGATTGAAGGTGAACTGAGCATTGAGCACAAGAACAGATATGTACGCATTGTACACAAGATTATCGATATGGAGATGATTCATAGAGATGTTGACAACATTGACAATAATAGCAAGAAGCATAATGAACATGGATTTGAACAACGAAGATATTTTTTACAAGAAGTAGAAGGTAATTCCACAAAACGTTACAAGACTTAGATTAGGGTGAAGAGACGATTAAGGAATGTATCCATATCTGAGACTTTGAGAATATGATCAGAGCTATTATCTCATTACGTTTCTGAAATGTATTGTGTGATATTAGTTAAGATCCTCCTCACACACTGTTGTGATGATTCCTGAAATGAATCAATACACTAAAGTAAAAGTTTCAAACAGTGGAGAAATCATAGAGCTCTTGTGATATGTTGATGGAGTATTGAGTATGAGGGGACTCATCTTTGAAGTAAATTTATTTTATACAGTGTTGTGTAGCATCAATAAATCTCTACTTTATTGTCCTTGAAATCAGATCTATTCTCAGAGGTGATAGTTTTAATGAGATAAAAGCGATATCTAACAGTTTGTTGTTGTGTTCTTGATATATTATCATATAGCTCTCTGAATAATGTTGGATTTGAGATTTTCTCACGTTGATGATAGCTGAAAGGAACAACGACGTCGGCTAGATATTCAATAACGGCGTGCAGAATTATCAGGATCTGTATTCCAATTTAGTGGCGAAACGTCTAAAAGGTTATGAGACATGGGATTTAGTCAGATTCAAGATTCGGCCCAGCTTTCACGGCTTAACCCTCCCATCGCCTTTCCATTATCACGTCCTTCCTCGCTTCTTCGCACGACTAATCCACCGCTGGTCCTTCGTGTCGAATTTAATATGAGGAAGGAACAGTGGAAGACGGATAACGAGAGAAAATTGTAAGGGAAGAGACCGCCGTGAATGGATGAGTATTGTTCACTGTCGAGCTACTGGTTGTTGTAGCGTACTAACGGAGCACATATATGGAATGTCGGGTAAAATCTTTCATATAGGAATGTCTGGTAAGATCTTTCATATAGGACTCATATAGAAATGTCAGGTAAGATATAAGTTATAGGACTTCAAAGAATTTTATTGACCAGAGTGATATAAAAAGGTGATACCTGTGATCTTGGGCCTCCAGCACTACTTCTCATCAAAGAAATTGGAAGAAAAAAGTTCCTGTGATTTTTTTTTTGGGACGAATTATACATGAGTATGAAGGAGTTTTCGATTATCAGAATGATCAGTTAAATAAAACTGATAACTGATAATCAACAGATAATAATAATTAATTATAGAAAAAAATTATCATGGATTAATTATGATGATATTTTTAATTCTCAATTCTCATCATAACTTTGAAAGCTATTAGCCTGATTATAATGAAAAATTATGGTAATGTTGATGATTTACAATATACACAAAATAGATCATCCACAAATGGGTTCTTCGCATTGATTTAAAGGATTTGCAAATTGCAAACTTGAAAGCGAAGACAAGGGATGCATGTAATCTAAAAAGGATTTGTCAATACTCTCTTATAGGAGGATGAGAAATTGTGTCAATTATTCTTCTTGATAGAGTCAATTCCTATTTAGTTATCATTTTTATGATAATCTTTAATCATTTATGTTCCAAAAAATTGCATTCCCCTGTTATTGATACCTTCCAAATTTATGGATACATCACATCTCCAAAGCCATTATACCGTTAACGTAAATCTTTTACAGTTGATTGAACATCGGGGAAGCAGGTTTTGTCCTTACACATATCTAGGGGAGAGCAATGCTTCTTACTTGGGTACAAAACCAGTAGCGACAGCGATTTCAGTTTAAGCCGAAGGGGAAAGTCATACTTCACAGTTCGCAGCCACTCCCAACTACTTCTCTATCTTACACATGTACATTACATATATCTTTCTCTCTCTTTCTCTCTCTCCCTCTCCCTCTCTCTCTCTCTTCCACATCCTATTTGAAGCTGAATCACCGAAGATAAATTTTGTGGACGAAGAAAACGGCTTGGTAGGAAGCTCCTCTGGCAGAAGAACAATTGCTTCCTTGGGTGGAGGGCTGCCGAGCAATCCGAACCCTCGGCTCGCAAGAAACTGCAGGCAAGAACTCTTGGCAATACAGGGATCTCTCACTCACTCCTTCCTCTTTGGTGTTGTTTCTATCCCTCTCTGAACCCCACTCATTACCGCGCGAACGAGATGAGCCGAGAGGAAGTGATCTTGTCCTTTGTTCTGCTGCGCAAACCCTTGCACCTAATTAATGCCGCTGTTATGAATACAAGTCATTTCTGCACAATGTCCCATTCATGCGGAAAGCAGGAAGAATGCATCACATTGACAAGTTACTTTCTTTTCCGCTCCATTGTCGCTGCGTTCAGGTAGAATGCTGACTTCCTCAAAATGGCGGAAGGGTTAGAGGTGAGAATTCTTGACTTGGGACGAAGGTGACCCCATAGATAACTTCTGTTTCCGGTTGATGGTTGAATGGGCTACTTGGTGAGATTTTACTTTGTTCCTTAATGCCAATAATTAATTTAAGTTGAATAATCAATTTATTCAAGTTGAAATAAACAATTGAATTGGATTTACTGTATTTATTTCAAGATCGTAGTTATTACAGACCACCATCAAGAGATGGATTGGGCGGCAAGAGGTAGAAGGGATGATATAAATTATTAATTTATTTGATTGATAGATCATAATAATTATGCATTATCTATCACAAGATCAATATGATCAACTTCTTTTGTTATGTCGGCTATGAGCTGACAAGAAGTTTCCAATAATTTTCAACAGCTAATACTGTACTACTACTTCTTCAGATCCAGTATCCATTACGGAGATGAACATGATTATTCTCATTTCACTTTTGCTGCTATTGAAGGGTGATGTGTCGTGTAATTAAATGAAAGCTTAGCCGAAGACGTGTTACCTGTTAAATCAGGACACGCCCACTGTAAAGAGTCTACTTTCTACAAGTGGGTGAGTCTTCTTCCAACCAATAACAATAGCAATGCCTGTAACAACGCCTAATAGCAACCAATAATAACAACGCCTGTAACATAGCGTGGATTGTTCTGTAAGATTCTCCTCCTATTACTATAGAATGGATAGTTGGCTTATGATGCCATGTCGTTGAATCATACACAAACGTTGAATCATAATAATGTAATCAGACTTCTAGCTGAGATTGTTTTCCATAGTTTTCTCATTGATCATCATGATTTTCCTATATCGGATATATTTTTGTCTATTAATGATATAAGAAATAAAGTTGATGATTTTGTCTGTGCGACCAATTATTGAGCACATACACTCATACTGGAAAACTAGATTTCAGAGTAGGCTACATTGAGGATGAATTTGAAGTATTGTTGGAAATTTTGAATAGTGGAAGCGAATTCCAGTGAATAGCTTAAGAACACGAATCATTATTCATTGATTTACGAATTCGACAATACAGTGAGAAAAGGGCTATATAGCGGGGATAAACTTCCACCCTACTACGTAACCATGAGGTCTTATGTGAAAGAAAACTATAAGAAAAGAATGGTTGTTTTTAGAATTGATTGAACAGGTCTGAGAATAATCAAGATCGGACTCTAACTCCTGATAGACTGGTTGTACAGCATCTTACTAGCATCAGAAAAAGTAATCGCGAGTAATTCTGAGACCCTTCTCGGGATCACCAACTTCATATCAGTAGGATGATCATTTTGATCGATCGACAGGCTTAGATCAGTTGAGAATTACATGAATTGTAATTATTTACTGTTTCAAATTCTAATACTTCAATTGAAGAATAATTACTTCAATCAGTTATAGCTTTGTAAGATTGTTGAAATTTAGCATTTTTGTAACGCAATAAGAATGAGTATTAAAACTTCCTGTCCAAGAGTAGCACTAGAACCTTCTAACTAGATTGGACATTTTTAAGGTTTGATAAGAGAGTAAAAATGTAATAACTAATGTAAACCTTCAATAACACGAGAACCTTATATCCTCAGTTTGAGATTTGGATTGTCGTCAAATTTTAGGTGAAGGATCTTGGATAAAATTCTCTAAAAGTTATCAAATCGAATTCATATAATATTCTGATTGAATTTAACATAGTCAATTATTTATCCTACACGTAGTTTTTTTCTCGACATTCTACAATGTATAATGTTTGCAGCTCTATACTCTTTTTTATTTAATAGAGTTACATAAATTGAGAATTATGTCATATTCAAAAAATTAGAATATTCTATTCGGAAAATAATATCACACTTTTATGAAACCATTAGACTATCATTCATAAAACATTATTCCCATAATTGTTGTTGATACAAAAAATAAAAACGCCAAGATAATTCTCAAAATCCAATAATTAAAAATTTTCAAAGCTGCTCCAATTATTTAAGCTACTTCAACGAGGCACCATTCTTGAGAGACGTCACTCATCTCAAGTTTATTTTACAAATTTCATGACTACTTACTAGTTGTTGGAATTTTGCTTTCTTGCAGAACCGGACTAATAGTGAGAAGAAAACTTAGTTGATCAATCCAATATTAGAGCAATAGGCAATAGGTATAAAACCAAACGAAGTTAATACAGCTACTGATGATTATAGTAGTTCCAGTCAAGAATAAGGACGATACTATTCTTACAAAGCCCCAAGATCACAAGAATAACATTTATCGCATATTTTAAGTCTCACTTGACCAACTAGCAATCAAATAATAAACTATATACACATCGAATATAATCATTGGTATTTTATTCTAATAGGACTCGCAAGTTCACCTTCTGCAAACTGAACTGAATATTGGACAGATTTTTCAATATTTATTTTCTTCCAAGATAGTCGATGAAAATCAGTGATTCAACAAGAACTTATTTTTCGGTACCTACAATATAAAATCTTGAAACAAAGAATATTCCACGTTTGATTCCTTGGTATAATTTGAAAATATTTATTATAATAACTAAATCGTTAGCGTTGCCGACAATAATGGTCCCATAAAGAACAATTCTTATTATTCGACTTCAAAAACTTTTCGGACGTATCTCACAATAATAAGAAATTTTCAAAAACGTCTAAAGCAGTCTAATCTAATAAGGGATTGAATAAAAAATAAAAGCTACACCTTTTGGTGTTTTTCACATTCTTAAAACTGGGTTAATCTTATACAGGTTTAATTGAGGGGATAACAATTTATTTTAGAGAGTCTTAATCATTCTTGCACCTCATTCACGATCAAATCGTTGTCAAATTTACATTCCTCATTCAACGCTATCATATTTTATTGTAACAAATCCAATCTCAAAAATTATGACGGAACTTTGAGAATATTTTTATTCTATTCAAATTGTGGATACATAGTGAGGATACTGTGAATGAAGTAAGTTATATTTTCTATCACCGAATGTAAGAATATTTGCATAACTGCGTATCGAACATCTGGATTATCGCGGGTTCTACAAATAATACAGAGAATTGAATATTTTAAATTGAACGAGAATAACCTAATCATATATACACGGTTTCACAGGTATGAAAATTAATAATTATTCGTTTCCCGAAAAGAACAAATACATTGTAATTGGATATCACGGATAATAATTATTGTGAATCCGAAGGGGATCAGCAAAAATTATTGCAGAAATTCTTGACTAAACAATATTGTTATTTATAGAAATTATTCTGAATTCTAAGGATGAAGAACAATTCTTAATATTCCACCCCAAAAAATAAAGCTTACATCCAAATAAATAAAGTCATCTCGAATTTATTTTACAAATTTCATGACTACTTACTAGTTGTTGGAATTTTGCTTTTTTGCTGAACCGGACTAATAGTGAGAAGAAAACTTAGTTGATCAATCCAATATTAGAGCAATAGGTATAAAACCAAGCGAAGTTAATACAGCTACTGATGATTATAGTAGTTCCAGTCAAGAATAAGGACGATACTATTCTTACAAAGCCCCAAGATCACAAGAATAACATTTATCGCATATTTTACCATTTTCGTGATGTTAATAGAAGTTTAGAACCGAGTAAACAATGGGTTGCTGAGCCAAAGATCAAGAAAGGGGTAAAGATGCCGATCGCCCTCGAAGGGTGCAAGATTGATTGACTCTGGACCAGGTCCAGCGCTCCCGTCCCGGTCTGGAAACTGGTCAAGAAAGGGTCCCGCAACTCTCAACGTTCCCAGGATGCTGGAAGGTCACCACTGGACCTGTCCGTCGATCTTCGCATCTGAACTTTGAACCTTCTCACATCTCGTGGAACCCGTTAGCGCGGCATCTCGCGAGGTCAATCATGGTTCTCACAGATCTCGCGACTGCTTTCGAACAGTTGTCGCGCCCGCCCTTCATCTCCACAATCCACATCAAACCTGATCCTTGGGTTGCCGATCGATCTGTACCATTCAGTTCGATTCGATTCTCAGTGAGTGGAAGATCGGTCGCGTTTCGAGTGTGAAAGTTGTGTTCTACTTTTAAAAAGAGTGACTAGAAATCGCTAGTAATCGAAGTTCCGTATCAGTACTGTCTGAATCGGTTCGTCTTGTTATCGATAAGTCATTGGTTGATTAAGAATTTAAATTAAGTGAAGCTCGTGAATCCTATAACTGTAAAAACCCCGAATTATAAGTTTCTTGAAAATGGTTTCAAACAAATCTTTCCTGCAGTATTTCTCTGTGTATCTATCAGTACTAATAATCATCATATTTCTTACTAGCACGTAACCCGTGCTCCGCAAGAGTCCTATTAAATTAGATTGTTCATCAGGAATATGATCTGAAATACTTCATGTCCAGCTTATCATGTTGTTGTATGTTCTAGATTTAGGCATTTCAATTGTCACTTCATATTGTTGGTTTGTAATCAAGGTTGTATTTATTTTGTTCAGTTGGACGAGCTCAGTTGTGTTTTGATGGTCTGGACTTCCTTCATCAGTCAAATATTGTTGTTTCGTTGAAGGGAAAGTCGATATATTTGTGATCAGGGATAAATTGAAATGTCTCGAGCAGTTGAATGTTTTTTTTTGTTGTAACTGATTGAACAGACTTCTTTTATCAAACCTTATGTACCAGTAGAAACAAATTTCCTTGTCTCTACGCGCATGCTTTAAGGGTTAATACTGATCAGAACAAAATTTCTTGATTATTATTATTAATCAGATTACTATCAATCAGCCATATGATTATTATCAATCAGGTTATATGCAGTGTTTATTCTTATTTTATTTTTCAACCATCTTCTATTACTCGAACTCTTGTCATATTCCTCCTGTTCGTTCTTCGTACTCCTTCAATCTTCGTCCTCCTTCATTCTTCGTCCTCCTTCATTCTTCGTCCTCCTTCATTCTTCGTCCTCCTTCAATCTTCGCCCTCCTTCATTCTTCGTCCTCCTTCATTCTTCGTCCTCCTTCATTCTTCGTCCTCCTTCATTCTTCGTCCTCTTCATTCTTCGTCCTCCTTCATTCTTCGTCCTCCTTCATTCTTCGTCCTCCTTCATTCTTCATCCTCCTTCATTCTTCGTCCTCCTTCATTCTTCGTCCTCCTTCATTCTTCGTCCTCCTTCATTCTTCATCCTCCTTCATTCTTCATCCTCCTTCAATCTTCGTCCTCCTTCATTCCTCGTCCTCCTTCATTCTTCGTCCTCTTTCATTCTTCGTCCTCCTTCGTCCATCGTCCTCCTTCGTTCTTCGTCCTCCTTCATTCTTCGTCCTCCTTTGTTCTTCGTCCTCCTTCATTCTTCGTCCTCCTTCGTTCTTCGTCCTTCTTCATTCTTCGTCCTCCTTCATTCCTCGTCCTCCTTCATTCTTCGTCCTCCTTCATTCTTCGTCCTCCTTCGTTCTTCATCCTTCTTCATTCCTCGTCCTCCTTCGTTCTTCGTCCTCTTCATTCCTCGTCCTCCTTCGTTCATCTTCCTTAAATTATTCCTCCTGTTCATCAATAAAGCGATGATTGTGTTCTTATTTACATGAACAATTACCATTAACCGACGATTTACAACTTTTTCAAGCTACTTCCTTTGTTTATCTGACTACTTATATTGTCCATGTTACTTCAAAGATTCATCTTTCATCATCTCTCTGCTCTTTTTTTTATCATTGATATCCAGTCATTATCTTCCTGAGAATAATGATATTATTTGAGTGAATGCATTCATTTCTCTCTTCAATTTTACCTTACATAGAATGCGATCCCGTAGCTTTCTTCAAAAATGCATTTACCAAGTAACCTTTTTCTATGAATCATTGACTCTGCTCTTGTCTCAACATCCTCAATCTTTTGAATCTCCTGATTCATCATCTATTCGACATTATTTCTTCATACTATAACCGGTGATGGTGATTGATAACCTCCTCAAACAATTCATTGTCGATGTATAATTCCAATATCTCATACACTTGACTTATCACTCCAATGATTCCCATCCAATGAAATCGAAAGATTTGTACGATTTCAACCGGTTGAACGTTAACTTATTCTCTTTGTAACTCTGTTTGGCTCACTTGACCAACTAGCAATCAAATAATAAACTATATACACATCGAATAAGACAGATGAAAGTATCATTGGTAATGGGATCATTGGTTATTTCAATGGGACTCGCAAGTTCACCTTCTGTAAACTGAACTGAAAATTGGACAAATTTTTCAATATTTACTTTCTTTCAAGATGGTCGATAAAAATCTTTGTATTCTGCAATCATTATCGAATTTTTCTCGAAACAAGTGGACACTCTTATGTACATGTTATTACAGAAACACTTCTATAGCAAAACACAGCTCTATAGTTTTGAAATACATCAGCATAGGCTTGAAATTGCTATGCACATTTCCAAATATTCCATCAAAAATCTAATATGCTAACTCGATTTAATAAATTTCAAGTTTAATAATTCAAATCAACCAGTATAATCCAATGAGTTCATACTCCATTCTCTCCTAGTTTGTCGACAGAAATATCACCATAAATACCTTGGAATAATAAAGTGTGATCAGAGATACAGTGGTTGAAAAAAAACCTCTCCACTAAAAAATCTACTGGACAATCCAACAGAGATTCAACAACAACTTACTTTTCGGTACCTACAATATCAAATCTTTGAACAAAGAATATTCCACGTTTGATTCCTTAGTATAATTTGAAAATATTCATTATAATAACTAAATCGTTAGCGTTGTCTACAATAATGGTCCCATAAAGAACAATTCTTATTATTCGACTTCGAAAACTTTTCGGACGTTTCTCACAATGATAAGAAATTGTCAAAAACGTCTTAAGCAGTCTAGTCTAATAAGGGAATGAATACTTACCTTTTGGTGTTTTTTACATTCTTAAAACTGTATTAATCTTATATAGGTTTAATTGAGGTGATGAAAATTCATTTTAGAGAGTCTTAATCATTCTTGCACCTCATTTACGATCAAATCTTTGTCAAATTTTCATTCCTCATTCAACGCTATCATATTTTATTGTAACAAATCCAATCTCAAAAATTATGACGGAAATTTGAGAATATTTTTATTCTATTCAAATTGTGGATACATAGTGAGGATACTGTGAATGAAGTATATTTCCTATCACCGAATGTAAGAATATTTGCATAACTGCGTATCGAACATCCGGATTATCGCGGGTTCCACAAATAATACAGAGAATTGAATATTTTTAAATTGAACGAGAATAATCTTATCATATATTCACGGTTTCACAGGTATGAAAATTAATAATTATTCGTTTCCCGAAAAGAACAAATACATTGTAATTGGATACCACGGATAATAATTATTGTGAATCCGAAGCGGATCAGCAAAAATTATTGCAGAAATTCTTGACCAAACAATATTATCATAGAAATTATTCTCAATTCCAAGGATGAAGAACAATTCTTAATATTCTATTCAAAACATAAATAAAGCCTACATCCAAATAAATAAAGTCATCTCACTCTCCAAAGACTCTCCAAAGAGTTTATGAATTCATAAACTCTATTGAGATTCAAAATTGCAGAAGCTGAAATAATCGGCAGAGTAGAAAGTGAACAAATGAATTCGTTCATTTGAAACAAATGGAGGAAGTGAACGAACCGGAATTATTAAGTTATGATTGGATTATTTATGACTGTCTTTGAAAATGGCATAAGGTATACCCGCTCATGGATACTTGATAATCTTTGAACATTTCAATACTTTCCTAATTTCTGTGAAACAAAATCCTGTGATCTCAGGAATCCTTCATCAAAAGAATCCTTTCATTGAAAATTAGTTTCTAAAACTTATCCAGAATGGACAAGAATATCATCGAGTTTTGTGGTCATCATGATTTTAACCGCACCCAGTTGTTGCCGTTGTTTATCATTCATATTTTGTTCAAAGTCTATCAACCGTGGTCTAGAAATTTACTAAATTTCAATATTATCCTTAATTATTTAGAATTTTTAAATGTTTTTTGGAGCCTCTCAAGTCCCAACTGATCAAACTCGGATAGGCTTATCATAGAGAAACAATAGCATAAGTTATTGTTCCTTAATACGCTATTGTTTCTCTTACGCTATTGTTTCTCTATGGACCTATTCAGTAGAAGAAAAAATAGAAAATTGGGAATTCAACCATGCAATCTTAGCATTCAGAATGAACAGTCTAGAATTCTGTACAGTAAACTGGCGATATGAAATTTATCTCGTGCTATGTTTGTAGCAGCAATCTTGATTCCTTGAATGTGTGTCGCTTCTTACAGCCCGCCTTGAGTGAAGCTTCACTTTTTGTGTAGGATTATTCATCGATCGGTGTGAGGAGCAAGAACAGAAGGCTAGGAGGCAGAAATCGCCTTCGGCAATATAAGGAGGAGAGCTGGCAATATCTTACCTTGTTGAGTTGGCCGGCTCGACCAATGGCGTGCGAGAAAAGCACGATGACGTCATTTTCTTATATCGACCGCGGCGCGTTCTTGAGATTTTCCGCACGGAGGGGAAAAGACGGCTCCTTAGGGTAGTCTTTCGCACTACACCCCCACCCCCACCACTACACAACTTCGGCGTTCCTTCTTCGGCTCTTCTTTCTCCTCCCTCCCCCTTCGAGTGTTCTTTCTTGGATGGCACGAAAACACACACCGAAACAAAAGTGTCAGTCAGTTTTTCTGAAGAAACGAAACGACTTGGAGCTCAGAGGCCCGACACGGCTACTGTCGCGAAGCATCGCTCCCATATGCGACCCCGATGACTGAATTTTTATCTCCGCTTTTAATTCTGAAATAATTATCTGTTTTCCCCGTGTTCCTTCTTTTTTACTGGTTGTTTCAACATTTTTTTATATTTTTTTTACAATTTCCACGTTGCGTATAAGCACTCAGTTATGGATGGAGGGAGTGCGCAGTGTATATGCGCAGAGGGCTCCGCCTCCTCTCCGCGCCCTTTCGGGACGCCTTACCCCTTTCCCCCCGCGACGCCATTGACCACTGCGTCACTTTCTCTGCCTTCCTTCCGTCCTTCCTTCGTTCGTTTCTCCTTCATCACGATCTTTCCTTTGTCTCCACGTTCGTGTTGGTCGCCTCCAGTTCCTGTCAACTTGCGGCCAGTACTTCCTAATTTTCATCCATTTCCTCACTCAAAAGATAGGAAACTCATCAAATCTTGCCCATTTCTTGAAACTATTTTGGAAGGAAAATTGGATTCTGACTCAAAATGATATTGGAATGGCCACGGAAAGATTAAAGATTTCTATGAAAACGTAGAAAATTGAGAAAACTCAGTTCTTGGAGCGTAATGACATCTTGAGATGGTATTTGAGATATAGAGAATATATCTCCATCCTCATCCGTATGATGTTTTCTAATGTTTGAGAATGTGATGGCAGTAGGCATATTATTCAAACTCATAAAAAACGTTTCCATTGATTAACTTGAACGAGGTCACATTTGAATAATGATTTATTTGTTGAAAACGTAAGAGTGTGATTTGAGAACATGAAAAACCTTATCAGTATCATTGTCAATAACTTCCCAAGTCAGTTTCTAAAGTGGATAGGGAGGTTTTCCGAGGTTTTGGAATAATTCAATACCATGAACTTAGATTGAATAGAGCGAATAAGAATGTAATTGAACAACTCATGACTAGGAATGAGTTTTACTTAGATTGAAAGGCAAGAAGATTACGAAATACAATGATTGGATAAAATTCATCATCAATTTCACACATATAAACTTTAATACAACTTCATCAGGATTGAAAAAAATGGAAAATTATGATTATAAAGAATGATAGTCATGAATTAAAATATTGTAAGTACAGAGTAAATCGATTATAATTATACTGCATCAACAAATATCACTTGGTACTTGAGAGACCGATTTAATATCTGTTAATTAAGAAATGAAAAACATCCGATGGACCCTAGAGTAAGCCTAGAAGATTAAAAACGCCTATTGGAACTACATGGTTTTTAAGATTTTGGAATGAGTTGAATCCATCGTAGGATAGGTATCATTCAAAACTAGGAAATCGGTTAAAGTAGACAAATACGTTCACTAAATAGTGAAGAAGTGAAGAACGTCAAATTCATTCAAACATTGAGTTTCCACAAAAAACCTTAACTATATGAACTCTGCATTTCATGCTTACAGTAGAATTTGTTGAGAATTTCTTCGAAGTTGACGAATTCTATATTGATGACATAACAAATCAAACGCATACTTCTCACAGACCATCAGAATAATTGTCAGAGTTTAAAAACCACCTGACTCTTCAAGCTTCATAAAAAATACTTAATTTCGGAGCCGTATTCGCTCCGAATCTAGAAAATACACATATTTCAGCCGCTGAAATTCTCAGAGCATGGATGAGATTGTTCATTCGTGAAAAAATTACAAATTAATTGAACAAAATGCGATGAGGTTATAGATAGATTCATGGATATAGTAGTGGTTGAATATACGTCTCTTAATATAACGTTCATGATGGGATGGAAATGTACAGATGTACGAAACTTAGAAGAAAGGTTGAACATTTTACAAATAATGAAATGAGCTACTTTTCACATAAACATTCTCTCTTCATAAACTGAGAGCATGTTAAGTTATATAGCATAATCCATTCTATTTTGTCGTATCATAGGGCGTAGGCCTATGTTATTTTAGAAACTCAAGAGATTATTCTTTTAATAATTTCTACTTCCAATGATCGATCACCGCTGTGAACATGTTTATCTCAACGATAAAAATACTGGTCTCCTGGCTTTGGTCACCAGGCCAAAGACTATTCTCCTAGAGACGCCTTGAGAACTAATTATGAAGGGAATATAAAAACATTTTATCAGATAGATCTTTGAAATGAGTTTTGAAGTTAACGTTCTCCCCATACTATCCCAATGCGTTTTGATAATATTTCAACTTATTCGATTCCGAGATAGTAGAATTTGCGTATTTCAGAGATTTGAGAGGAATCAATTATATTTTCCGATCTCACAGATGTGAAGGCTCTCTCAAAACGCATTGCATTTCATATGATCAAAAATTTCTGACAAAATTCAATTGTATGCTCAGTATTGAGACTGAATAATGAATAGAGGAGCTTAAGTAACGTACAAGATTCCGTATTTAATGAGAATTCACTTTTGAAATGGGGTTTAGGTTCACTAATTTTAACATGACTAGTTCCCATCTTGCTTCCAGTAGATGATCAGACTACAAAATTTTATTTTAATTTTTATGTGGCTCTATTTTGGAACTTCATGCTTGAAATGACAATCTGATCGGTAACAAGAAGTGACCAATTACTAAGTGACCTGAAAAATACAGTCTGTTCAAATTTCTGTGAGCAATCATTTCAATATTTGGGTGGATATTTCGTTATTTTGATACTTTCATCAAATAGGCAGACTAAATAATGGGAGATCAATTTGGATTATGATATGCGAATCACATATCTTATTGGATATGAATTTCCTATGCTTTTAAAACGGAAATATGACGTTATTGTTTGGCTTGTGATAAGCTTGATACAAATTCAAATGCTTGCAAACCTGTCCAAATCATTCTAAAATCTCTATAATATTATCTGTGATAGAGACTCATAAAACACATGAGGAACAACTATCAAAAAGTATGGGAGTGAATCATAGGGTAGATCTATCGAATTATCTCATGAAAACAACAAATATTGTGTCTGCTGGCTAGACGTCACATTACAAGAAACTTGGGAAAAACATTATTATGAAAGTCATTGAAGTTCTAAATGGCTTCTAAACTAGATTCTTAGTAATTGTACCTATATTCAGAGATGATATTTGAGTGAAAGGCTTATGGAAGAGAACAATGATGATTTTTTCTGGTGGAATAAGAGCCGCAAATACTCACATTATGAATGCCACGAGGAATCAATGTTTTTAAAGTTATTCTCCACTTATCAATCATTTGTTCAATAAGAAACACACTCTTGAACATCATCTTCAAGCGTAATCACACATATGCTTGTCATAACTACACTTTGCATATTGGGGAGAGATTTAAAGTTCTCCTGTTTTATCCTCAATATTCGATGAATGTTGGTTTATTTGATTGAAATTATTCGCATGTAATATTAAGGTTTTTAAGGTTATTAAGTTTTTGAGTGTTTTTTTGAGAATCAATAAATTTGAATATTCATGAATATTTGGACTTGCAGTTATGATGATTAACGTTGATCTACAGTCCGAAAGATTTTGTGGAACTATAATGACGTTATTATTTAATTACTCTGTACATTGCATATTATTGATAATTGAAGGATTCGTAGGCGAAAAATTATTGTGCTAGAATCTTCTTGTCTCAGTACAGGAATTACTCACAACTTTTCCTGTTCCATAAAGCAATTATTATCAAAATCTTCAATCTCTCAGTTTTAGAGTGTTTTTGAATTCAAAGCTTCTTTTCCCGATGTATAACTTTATTCTTGAGAAAAAATTGTGCTCTCTTTGTATTTTGCCTCAGTGAAACTAAGTCAATTTGGAACTGTTTCCTCATAAATAAGTTTCATTGTGAAATTTGAGAACTGTTTTCTCTCCATATGTAACATATTTTTAAAATATTTTTCTAATAGATAAAACAGGATTGCACTCCTTGCGTAGTGGAATCAAATCAATTTGAAACTGTTTTTCTCTTAAAATAAGCATCAACATGAAATGTTTTCTCTTCATAATTCACAGATTTAAAACTTATTCCTCCAATAGATGAGGCAGGAGTGATAACCCACAGATGACTTGAAACGTAATTTTGTTCATTTCATCTTATTGTTAATATATTGGAGGATTTGTAGGCAAGGAAACATTATGCTAGATCTTCTTGTACTGGAATTACTCACAATTTTTTCTGCTTTATAAAGCAATGAGCAATATATTTAATCTTTCAGTTTTAGAGTGTTTTTGAATTCAAAGCTGCTTCTTTTCTCGATGTATAACTCCATTTTTGGGAAAAATTACTGTGCTCTCTTTGCATTTTGCCTTAATGGAGCTGAGTCAATTTGTAACTGTTTCTCTCATAATAATTTTAATTTTGAAATTTCAGAACTGTTTTCTCTCCATATTTCACATACTTGAAACATATTTCTTCTAATAGATAAAGATGAAGTTTCATTTTTCGAGGGTTTTCTTTTTCATCCAAACAAATTCCAAACTTTTCCTACTACATCATATATTATGATATATCCAGCAGCATTTATACAGTGCTTGGGAATAGAGTGTAATGAAGACTTTTGATAGGCGAGTTGGAAGTTGTGCTTTGAGCGCGCTCAACTGAGCGTGCAGTTCAAGAGTTGAAGCATCTGCTCCATAGTTGCCGAAAACTGTTAGTGGAGTGAACACACACACACACACACACTTGTACACATGTGTTTGATTATGAAGGTATTTGATATTCGCAACGCACCGCCCGGCTAGAAGTTTAGCGCTAGCATTAATAATAATGTATTGGAGGACTAGTTCATGTGCGTTGGAGTAGTTATTATGGAGTTGAAGTAAGGCCATTGTTATTCTGGAGTCGAAAGGAAGTTTGAGAAGTGCGGCTTGTGATTTGTGGATCGAGTAGCGAGGCTCGAGGCTCGAGGCGGTCCATAACTCATACCCGAGCCGGCAACCTGTCCCGGGCAAGAACAAGTTATTAGCAAAAGTTAAACTTTGCAACAAAACCTATTAGCAACAAAAACAGAGGCCCGACAAGTAGTTAGCGCAGCGCTGCTGAGTTTGGTCCAAGACATTTTTCGCGAACAAACTTTGGCCTGGAACTAGTGGTGGTTCGGTGTTTTGCAATGGAAGTTGGCTCGGCTCGGTCACGGGGTTTTGCGCCTTGCTCGGTTGCCCGGCAACCCTTCTACAAAAATGTCTTGGCCTCTCTTGGTCGAGCCAACCGCGTCCCTACGTGGCCTGCATGCAAATTAATTGTATTAGTTTGCTCAACTAATGTAATCAACACTGTTACTTTGGGCGGCCCACCTCGGCAACGGCTACGGCACTCCTTCAACCTACCCCCCCCCCCCACTAACATCAAAACCTTCCCGGTTCCCTTCCTGTTTCTTCTGCTCACTTCTTTTCTTCTTCTCCTTCTTCCTCTTCCTCATCAGAATCTTCTTCTTCCTCTACGACATCTAGCTCTTCTTGTTCTTGTTTTTATGGGTTGTTCTCAAAATTCTTGTTTCTTTTCACGCTACTCCTTCATCTTCCTTCCCACCTCCTTCTCATTCTCTTTCTCTTCCTTCATCTTCTTCTTCTTATCCTCATCCTGCTCCTTTCAATAATCACCATCATCTTCATTCTCCGCCAACTTATTTGTTTCTTATTCTCCATAATCTTGTACTACTTGTTCATGTTCCATTTATCTTCTTCTCCTCTTTTTTCTCATTCTTCTCCATCATCTTGTACCACTTGGTTATGCACTTATCCGTTCTCTTCTTCTACATCTCTTTCTCCTTATCTAACGCTTCTTCTTTCTCCTCCTTCATCTTGTACAGCTTGTTCATGTACTACCGTACTATTTTTCCTCATCTTCCAACCCCTCCCAGCACTTCTCTTCAACTCATCCTTCTTCTCCTCTTCCACATCTCCTTCTCTTTTTATGGAACCAAATTGTCATGAAACATCTCTTTCGTATCTTCATCCACCTTCTTCTCTATCTACCACTTCCTTTCATCCTCTACCTCCTTCTCCTCTTTCTTCTTCTCCTCCTCTCTACACATTTCCTTTTTCTTCTCCTACGGACCCACCTTGCAGGCAAAACATCTCGGACCGTCTTGTTCTTCCTATACAGGACACACCGACCCTTTCTATAACGGGCGTTGGAGTTGCTTCTTTGTGGCTGAGCTAGTTTTTTTCTGTGCAGGCGGTTGAGATTTTAGATTGCAAAGCTGGACCTACTCTGGAATAGAATAGATGAGTTGTGTTCTGGACGACTTATATAATGCAGAGCGAGATTTTGTGGGAGGGTTTGGTTAAAAGGATGTTGTCTCAAAGTAACGATTATGTAAAACTTCTTTTTCAAATGATGACAAGTTTCTATTTTCCTTCATACTCATGTAACGGTTACGTCAACTTCACCGATGTTGAATAGACCTGACACAGCGAGCAAGTAAGCAGGTCATAGTAGAGCTAACCATTCAACTTTTTGTATACTTCCTATAATTATCATTTTTAAGACTTATTACGTAATTTGAACTAACAATCAAGGATCCCTTAGCGACAACTACGACAACTGGAGCCTATTGAATGAGAAAATACTAGCTAATAATATTTTTGTAACCAGCTAGTTATAAGAATTGGAGATTACTGAAAGATGTACTTCTATTTTCTCATGCAACAGGACCCTGATCGTCTATAAGTTATAGTCGACTAAGAATTCTACATACTATAACATTATAATGTAGTATAAAAGATAACACATAGATAGATATATGGATGGATAAATAAATAAAATAAATAAATGTTTATTTCCCAAAGAAAAACTAAAACTACAACATCAATTACAGAAAATATTAGATAGTTCACAATTACATACAATAGTTACTTACAATAAAAATTTCTAATAATGTGTCCTCCACATGTTTAGTGTTTTATGTATGGAAATTGACCGACTCCGCTATGGCGTACCATGTTCTAGAGTAGGTTAACAAATATATAATATATATAATATATACATACATATATATATATAAAACTTGATCTGAGAGAAACCTACAAGATAATTGAATCAGCAAAAGTAGCTCCATTATGACAATTTTTGTAACGTTCCTATGAGCTAAACAAGTTACAATAATTATTGTAACACATTTACTCGATTTTCAGATCACGATTGTATGATTTTCTTCTGAGAAAATTTTGATTTTCATTTGAGACGAGAATACATGATAATCACAGCTCATAATCAATGTTTGCGATCATTATCGAGTTGAAAATCATGATTGTAAACCTGCTAGCACTTGAAGAGGTTTATAAGAGATAACAACCAACAATGAATGACTATAATGGTACTTTAAACTTTACTAGTTTTTCAAAAATATGTGAGGATATTGCTTTTCAAAATATACTCATTTTTGAGTTATAAATCTGAACTCATTCAATCCGACGATTTCTTATTTACACCTAGTACAATGTGCTAGGCTAAGTAGTGCTAATGTGCTAGGCTAAGTAGTGAGAACTGAAGAAGTCAAGAACAGCATTCATTTTGGATCTTCTCAACAGGTGTCATGTGATTCAAATATCATCACTGCACGATATATAAATTAGTATGTTGAAAATAAAAGATAAAATATCTTTTGAATAGCATATATCAGAGATTTTAAAGATGAACCATGTTTTATATATATATATGGTATTAAAGAGGAATGGTATTATGGAATTTTCTATAGATTATGAAGTATACATGAGATTTGTGTATATCTTGATTGTTTCCGAAATTTTCTGGAAGTAACACTTCAAGGTTAGGTTCCGCTTATCACTTGAAATTTGGAGTGAGTTCGATCAAACTATGCTCCAACAATAGAATTCATATTAATACCAAAAATTAATAATTTCAAGGTATATAATAATAATAATAATAATAATAATAATAATAATAATCATCATCATTTCTCCGATTGCCAATGAATTTCAACCAGAGGAGTTTATTGACAAAACATATACATAGTTGTTATATTATACATACAAAATTGCTAATACTAAACTTAGTTCTAATTATGATACCCCACTATAATAATGTGTGTCGAGGTGATCATAATATTGTTTTGTAAAACATTTATAAAAAATGTAATTAGTAATTTTACTCATAAAAAGTAAATTCGTATGGCTTTTGTTGGTGGGGAGTCCCTTGCGGGAAGGTCCCACCGCCTGAATATATAATTTAAGCCGTCAATGGGCCTTACGACTGTCATACTTCAGCCGGGACCGACAGTTTAACGTGCCCATCCGATAACACGGGAGTGATCTGGTTAAAAAACTTTTGGTATTGAGAGGGTTTGAACCCGGGATCTCTGTGCTGCTACGCAAGCACTCTATCCACTAGACCACGGATCACTCCTAATTTTACTCATAAAGGTTTGTTAGTTATTAAAGGTAGAATAAAAAGAAGACAGTAGTTCATTTTATATTCTATTTACAATGAGCTCCTCGGTCTGGTAAATGCCAGTATCATAATTATAACCAATCCCGTACTGCTCTTTCGAATCTATTTATATTTATTTCGTCCTTTGCGATCTGGGGGATTTTATTGTAAATTCTAGGACCTAAATATTGTTCAGACTCTGACCAAAAGCTGTGTTCATTCTGGGAACGAGAAGAAAATTCAGATTTCTAATTCTGGTGTTGTGGCTATGGAAAATTAAATCGGTAAAATTTGTATTCTTCTTAATATAAATCACTAAAACTAATACATATAACTGTCTGACGCTGAGAACTCTACTTTCGGTGAACAGTTCACTCGTTGGAAAACGGTTGTTTCTGTTTGTCATAACCTTAAGAATACGTTTATGAGCTTTAAAAATTGAATCTTTAAGTTGTAATTTGCTGCACCCCAAACCAACAGTCCATACCTCAAAAGTGACTCTACAAGTGATAAATATACTATTTTGATCATATCTTCACTAATTCTATGACGAAGCTGGTAGAACTTATAAATGATAAGTATAATGATGATAAATGATACTAAACTTATTAGACTATTAAACTAAAATGATTGAATAGACTTAAAACGTTGTCAAAAATCCACTTTAATTAAATAAAAATTAATATTTCACAGGAGCATGCTTTCGTGTGTGCTCACACATCATCAGCTGTAAGTTACAGTACTGTAACTCACTGAAATATTAATTTTTATTATTTAATTAAAGTGGATTTTTGACAACTTTTTAAGTCTATTCAAGTATGGAGAAGTTCCACAACATTCACGCCACAAACTTATAAATGATGATAAATGAATTCTTATTTTCTTAGTTGTGTACGATATATGCTCATCCCATTTCAATCGATCATCTATATTATACCTAGATATTTAACACTATCAGAGCGCTTAATGAGAGGACAATCACAGTTTCGATTCTCCCCTTTACAATAATGGAGCTTCATTGATGATTCTGATGGTTAGGTGCTATCAGTTATAGAAAAGGTTGAGAAATGTGTTTTCCTTGCATTTAATGTTAATAGGTTGTTCCCCATCCATGTGGTGACCCTGGAGATTTCTGTTTCTGCTGTTTGAAATACCTCATCCCAGTTTCTACCCTGGAAAAGCAGGGCCGTGTCATCTGCAAATGCTATTACCCTACCTCCGATTCGAATGGAGCACAACTCATTTGCAAATTATGAGTTATAATATTTATTATATCATAGTTATTATATTATAGTTATATAATGGTTATTATATTTATAATATAATTATAAATATAATTTATAATTATATTATACTTTCCCAGATAGCTCATCAACCGAACTTTCATTAACTTTTCCAATATTATTGATTAGTGATATAGGCCTATAGTTACTATAGTAACAAAACCATCAAGACCCGGCGCACTACTGTTTTTTAAAGAGTTTATAGCTTCAATAATTTCTTGCTCAATTATGGGTAGAAAAATTATAGAATTTGGTACTCTTACATTCGGCTTATAATTATTTACAATATCACTTATATTCTTACCTAATCTATCTGATATTTCCTTGGCCATGTTTTCTCCTATACTAACAAAGTATTCATTAATGAGATTCAGTAATAAATTAGGATTCACTTTCAATGTTACAACACTATTCCCTATTTTTACAGCATTCAATTGATCTGTCTTCTCTCGGTTTGAATCAGTGGCATCCTTTATGATCTCCTTTATAATATAGTGTGGTCTCTGTAGAATGAATGCTTAGCTATTTTGATTCTGCGATACATTTTGATGGGCGAATTCTTGATGGCAGGAAATACTCCTCAACTCTCACCATTTGCTATATTCTCATCAATAAATTGAATTTATCAAGTAGCTTATACACGATAATTTGAGAAAGTGAGTGATTGAATCCATTGTGGAAGGAATTTTTTGATTGTTGAAAGATGGAGATTTAAAAACGTTCATCCACACTACATTTAATGCTGAACCAAAAGTAGCGGAATGCAGTAGTAGAAGATTGAGTGAAAAGGAATATAATAGGTAACTCCTGTTATCGAAGAAAATGTCTGAGCGCTTGTTAGAGAATTGAAGGAGAATGAGAAAGAAACTCAGCAGAAAATTGCCACGAGACCTGATAGCACGCGAACAAACATGAAGGGAATCAGTCCCAGAGTATTCAAAGCAAAAAAATTATTGCAAAAGGTGATCTTCTACCAAAATTTCTTTGGACCAGGAACATTATCCACTTGAAAAAGGAAAGTTTGAGAAGAAAAAATGGCACACGTCTGCATCCAAAATAAGGTGTGGGTGCGTATGAATTAGAATGCCTTCAAATTAGGGATGTTATCTACTAGAAAAAGTTGCAACTAGAAAAAATGGCACACGACCAGTTGGCATGCAAAATAAAGTACAAGGGAGTACGATTTAAAATTCCAACACGAGCCTTATTATAGTTCGCTTCATAAAAAATAGATTAAAGGGTGACTCGATTTACTCATCCTGCAAAAAAATGGCACAAGACCTAAAGGTATGCAAAACAGGTACTGCGAAGTGGTGAGGGTGCGAATATTGGCACAAGTCTGGCACGAGACTGTGCTTCAACATTGTTGCAATCCGGTTTCAACCTGATTCAGCGTGATAGCGAATCTGCGGATTTTGGCAAGGGTGGGCAACCTGTTTTCCCTACATCAAATGCTGATCTGTGGCTCGTGCCCACTGCATTGCTTATTATTAGGCCTACTCGCATCAAGAAAGCTTGTTTGTGATATTCATACTTCAATCCAGTGTTCAGAGGTGGAACTCCAATATTTTATCGAGGACTGTTATTCGATTCAATTTGCTGCCCGCAAAAAATCACAAGTAACCATAATTTTTACCATCACAAGTACCAATTACTAGTAACCATGAAACATGCGTTATGTGCTCTTAAAAATCGCAAAAAGGTTCTCTAGTAAGGTTAGTTCTATGTCGGAGTGATTGGACAAGAACTTTTTCTGAGATTTGTATAGTTCGTTTCCTAGAAGAAAACAAATTTAACCATTTATTATTTCCATTATTCATCATCAATACGATTGATAAATCTTATTAAAGCAACTCAAATTACTAAAACCCTTATGAAGTCACTAGTATTCTATAAAGTACCTCAATATATATAATCATGTTTGATTTCTTAATATTCCTGTAGTAAAAAGTAATTGATCCAAAATTAAGTTTGTTGAATTTAGATAAGATTTTAGATCGATGATAGATAATGGAAGCATCAGCATCTTCGCTCTTTTGGGGATGGATGAATATTTCTTGAAATTATATTATTTACATAACAGTGTTTTGAATCCAAGTATGCTAAACATTGTTCATTTCAGTTTGAATTTAAGTTATGACAATCCATTTTTTATTGTTCATTGACCACGAATTCAATTGTCTTCTCCTCATCCTAGAACATATCCATTTAAGATCACATTTTAGCATTCGACTATGAATAATGAAAAATGAAGTGATAGAAAAGATTAGAATATAATCTATGAACTAGGTTGAATTTTATTTATTTTTATGTATTTGAATTCAAATTCTCTTGTTTTGCTTCTCTTCTTAAAAATGTTTCGAACTCATGTGATAAATACTGCGAAATCTTCAAGTCACTTCTTTTGAGGATGGATTAAGTGGTACATTACTAGAAATGAGCAGTGTACTAAGAAAACGTTTCTCTTCAATAATATTGCCAGATGATAATGTCCAATGAACCAATGCAAAATCCGTTGAGAATATAGCCTACTAGCCGGCAGGCTCACTTTGCTAACATGCATCATTTGAGCTCTCTTCATCCCATCAAATAGTTGATGCAGACTTGTGTTGCTTTTTATACATGAAAAACTAAGTATAACTATGAGGTTATAGATGAATGCAAGTGATCACGCCTGATCTAGAAAGATGACATGTGGAGTGTTTGCGGAATCTGAGTTCGCCACAATATGTGAGGGTGCTGAAAGAAAAAAAGGAACACTTATAAACAAGTTTGGCAACTTCGGTGAATAGTTTGACATAAACCAATTACAGAGGTGAGAGATCATGGGAGAGTTAGGATGCACATCATTGAAAGGTGCAAGTTTTAAAAAAATTCACAATTGGCACGCAGAAAGTAGTTTGGCACGAGAAGATTAAGCATTGTTGTCATACAGTTCGCAACAAGTTGAGCCAAGTCTCAACCCTCTTTACCCTTCTTCTGTTTAAACCCGTTCTTAACACGAGTAGTCTTCCGCGAAAGAAACAGCGATGGTCGCGTGCCATTCATTTTGCACACCTGCAAGCTGCCGGAATCACCCTACTCCATCTAGAGTGATTCTTAGCTTAGTCTTCTTCTGTCAATAGGTGGTTTATTCCTTTACTTGAAAAATTGTACCATGGACAAAGCCAAATGTGGTAATCAAAGTTTACCACGTTTAATCTAATGTTTGTCATACAGCTTGTAGTTTAAAACGGCGAGGAGAAGCCTCCACCAAATATGTAAGCTACTGCTAGCCTTCACTAAAATATGTAATAGACGAATAGGTATGAAACTATTCGTTTATGGGTGGGTGCAAAAAATAATAACAAAACTGAAAGAACGAATGACTAACATTTCTATTATTAACATCAGGCTATTTTCAAATGAAAAATATACTATTTAAAAAAAATCAATTACTCATAAAAAACTAACTTTTAAGATTCTTGAATGGAGAAATATGAATTCATCAGACATAATAATATTAAACGCTACTCGCTTGCCATCAAGAATACAATTTTTGTGGTCTGGAATAAAATGAAATGGAACTTGAAAATCACCTACCTTTCGAGATACCCCTCAGCTTGGACTCCTTTGATAGTTTACGCGACTACACAATTAAAATAAAATATCAAACTATCTGAACTATAGCCCAGTCAATGAAGGTCCAAAAAAGCAGTTTCGATCCGAAAATTAAATAAAAGCTGAATTTCCCACCATCGATAGAACCCTCCCAGAGGGTAATTCTCCCAAAAGTCCCAAGAAATCCCCTTGGAGCTTTCCGCCCCAGCCCCCTAAAACACGAAAAATGCAGGTAAACACGGGAAATCAATTATCTCTGTAACCATTGATCGGAAACAGTTCTATTATATGCCATTCGATTTGATACATTATGGACTACAATATTAGTTCTATTCATTTTTCCAATAAAATTGGCAGTTTTCTTGATAAAATAATATATATGTAAAAATTTAGGGAGCTTGCGATTTGATTTTTTTGTTTTCTTCCATTAACTTCGAAACAATTAGTTTTAAAGGAAAATGAGCCAAATAATTAATGTAGCCACTGTCATTGCGAATCCATTGATGTATATTGTTATTTATTTGCGATTCGATTTGACGCTGTGGAAGGGGAAACAGTCGACGCAGTACGGCGTGGCTGACTCTCTTCACCATATTAAACAGTAAAATACAGTAGTAGGCCTACTGCTTTCTAAATTGCATCTTATTCACACTATGGCGCTCGAAACAATCAATTTTGTCTATTGTTTTGACATGTGATGAGACTAATTTTTCACATTTTAATTCTCTAAATTCTCTAAAATCATTTTGTTGATCATTATAATCATCATAAGGATCATTATATCATTGGCTGCAAAATTCATTGCAACCCACAATCGAAACCCAATCATGACCTAAAAGTATTCAAAACTATCATAGATAAGAAAAAACGTATATCTTTATTGAAACAAAGTGAATGGAATAGTTGTCAATTACTTTCCTCTCCCAATTTGGTATATGATATGATTAAATTAAATTTTGATAGTGCAACAAAACAATCTGAGAAAATTATTCGTATTCGTACCAGTCATTCCAATGATTTTAAAAATAATTGGATGACATATGAACTATATAATAAGCTTAAAATAAGAGATATCTTATTTAGGCGTTCAAAAAGCAACCCTACGAATTCTGTGTACAAAAATGATTATCAAGTTTATAGGAACAAACTCAATAAAGATATCACACTTGCTAAACGTACTTATGTAATAAAAAGCTTCAATGATTCAAAAAACAATATCAGGAAGAAATGGAAGTGTATAAATGGTATTCTAGGACGATCATCTGACGTCTCAGATAGTAGAATCCTTAAAGATTTCTCTCACAAATTCTCAAATCCAGACCAAATTTGCTCAGCCTTCGCGGATTCTTTCATAACAAATATTAGAAATACTTCCCATTTATGTCCAATAATTCTTGATGACTCTGTTTCAATCCCACCTAATCACAACTTTTATCTAAGACAAGCTACTATTCAAGACATTAAACAAATAGTTCATGAAATGGATAAAAACAAATCCCCTGGATTTGATGGTAAAGGAGTATTGGAACTGCAAACCCTTGAAGACTATTTTTGCACTCCTGTTTGCCGCATGATCAACCTATCTATTTAAAAGGCATTTTCCCCGACTCCCTGAAAAATTCAATAGTTAAACCAATTCATAAATCTGGTGCACGTGATAACTTCAATAACTACAGACCAATCTCTAAATTGTCAGTACCAGAAAAAATTTTTGAAAAATATTTATTAACACAATTAAATAAATACATACTCCAGAACAATATTATTTCTAATTATCAGTATGGATTCCAAAAAGGAAAATGCACTGAGTCACTCCTAGTAAATTTTACACATAAAATAAATACTCTCCTGAATGACAGATATCATGTTCTTGCGTTATTCATAGATTATTCAAAAGCATTTGATACACTTATTCATAGGATACTTCTTAAAGAATTACTTAATATCGGAATAACTGGCAATGTATTGAAATTGTTTGAGAGCTATTTGAGTGATAGACACTTCATGGTCAACCTAGGGGGCAATCACAGTGGGTTATATAAATGTGACAATTTTGGAGTTCCGCAGGGAAGCATTTTAGGTCCCATTTTGTACAATATTTATGTAAATTCAATTTCCAAAGTAATCAGACATGGAGAAGTATTAATGTATGCTGACGATACGGCTCTGATCATTGGACATAAAAATTTAAAAGTGGCTGAACAATTAATACAGTTTGATTACAACAGAATTCTGAAATGGTCCCATGACAGAAATCTCATAATCAACAGGAAAAAAACTGTACTAATGCACTTTAAATCTCCACATCTGAGATGCAACGTAAATCCAACTGTATTAAGCCACGACTGTCATTGCCTTCATGCGAATGCTTCTCAGATCTGCACTTGTCCGTCTCTTACTTTAGTAAATAGTACCCGTTACCTTGGCATTATAATTGATAGCAGCCTGAGATGGTGTCCTCACATAGACTACATTTCAAAAAAACTTCAAGCGCTTAACGCTACAGTTTTTTATTTGCATAAAAATATCACCCCTGACTGCCTATATCTGATTTATAAGTCCTTGATGGAACCAATAATTAGATATGGCATTGAATCATGGGGAAGTGCAGCCGATTATCTTTTATCTAGAGTTGAACGAATACAATTAAGAACATTAAAATGTATAACTACCAGAATTCCTTATGTTAACAATATTGATCCATACAACCCACGTAGCTTACAAATATTCTATCATACATTATCGCCCAAACATTTCTATATTTTCAAAATTGTAATACTCCACAAAGAAACTTTATACTATAGACTCCTTACTCCTCCCTCACCCTACAATTTAAGATCTCCGTCAATATATGTAGTACCCAGATTCAATAATATTTATGGTAAAAGATCCCTACATTATGTAATTCCCTACTTATTTAACAGACTACCTCCAAATATTCGTGATTACTCTAAGAAGGATGTAATGTTGTTTCTCAATAATAACAGCACAATCAATTTATAAAATTAATAATATTATAAACGTACTCATAATTTAAGAAACGTCAAGTTAAAAAAACGACAGCATATGCTTACATTATTAGTATTTTTCAATTTTTGCTGGCTGAAGTTTTGAAATTTTCCTTTTATTGTCACTGCCGCCTGCCTCAACGATAAAAATGTACTATTACTTGTGTAAAACAATTTTTCCCTTATTATTTCATTCCTTTCTAATTAATTTTCATTTTTCCCTTTTTTCATTACTGTAATTCTGTATCAAAATCTGATGTATATTTCTTATTTTATTTTTGCATTTTGTATCAGTTTTCTTTCATTTTTTACTTAAAATCTTTGAAGTGTAATATTTATTTTGTCTAAATTTATTATTTTATCTTTTGTAACTCATTTTTTTCCTGTAACTGGGCACCCGCCGAAAAACCTTTGGGTTTGGCAGGACCCTCAACTGTTTGAGTTGTGAATAAAATTTTGATTTGATTTTGATTTGATTTTTGTTATATATATATATGTGCTAAATCATGCATTCTATGACAGACAAAGATATTGTTTGCAACCGATAAAATATTCATACTATTACATAATGTAATACATATTTAAAATATGTGTGTATGATCATAATTCTATGCTGAAATTTATCATAAGTTATGAATGTCGGAAACTGAGATAAATAATAGATTAAAATAGTGTTAACAGTGGCAATTTCCTGAAAAATCATAGCGTGCAGTGTTTGCTGTTTTCTACAGTTAATATTCTCCAAGCCAGGTTGATAATATACCTTCAGTTGAGCAAAATATATAAATATGACGGCTGAGGCATAAAAAATTTATACATTGGGCTTGTTGAGTTGAGACTTTCTATGATTCTCTCTGTAAAGTAGCCTATCTTCCGTTCTTACTAGTTGAATCTACATTAGACAGTCCAATATGAAAATTCAGTAGATTCTAAAGATGAAAGCCATGCAAAAATACAAATTAAGGAAGAGTAAGCATGCATAAAAGGTAGGAGAACATGAAAGTGTTTCACATTTAACCACAAAGTACGCTACCGTATAAGATTAATTGAAAGATGATTCATCATCTTCTATTATTTTTGTTAACATATCGATTTTTCACCTACACTCGCATCTTGTCATTCATTACACAAGTTTGGCATAAGCTTTTCTTTATGTCGATTAATGTTGATTGAATTTGATTTTGATTAGGACACCAAAAGAATAGATCATGGTCTTTTTGAAGCATTCAATTTGAATCTATTGAACATGATTTCTTATGACTTAGCATTCACAGATTCAGTTGGGTGAAGCTACAGTATTTGAAAATTGTACCTGATTATCAATTTCATTGTTTTTATACCATTCTAGTTCATTGTGATCATTGAAGGGTTGAAGTGATGAGTTAGTTCAAGTGAATTCTTGTACACAAGTATATTGTGCTTATAATGGGCTCTTCTTTATTTTCTATCGATGTTTTGCTCCAGTAGAAAAAAATTAAAATGTTGGTTTACATTTTATAAGCTTTATAAATAATATAAATTAACGGTAATATAAATTTGATAAGTCCAGTATTAAATTAATCGATGTTGATTTTCATTGTATCGCTTTGTATCAATGTTACAAATTTTATAAGTCCAGTATTAAATTAATCGATGTTGATTTTCATTGTATCGCTTTGTATCAATGTTACTTGCACTGTTTGCAATTCATCACTATATTCTCTCAAGAATTAGATTTTTATGAATTTCATGATCTGAAAATTGAAATTCAAATGCTATTTGAATGACGTTCACATTCCACTGGTTTTTTTACAATAATTGTTACGTTGAAGAGTGAGGCAATTCAATCCATTTGGAAGTAAAAGGAAATCACAGTGCGATTTGAACAGTGGATAGTAACTTTGAAATTCAGTTGCTCAATTCATTTCGGCTTGATACTATCATTTGTAATTATAGTTGATCAGAAATATGCATTGTATAGTAAGGATAAGATGAAGGAGTCGGACACATAATATATCATGAAACTTCGTTGAAAAACATCAATATCTGAAACTAGAGTTATCAAATTGTGTTACCTCTGACTCGTATGGAGAAGGCACACTTCAAATTAATATAATAAATTCTGTGAGCAAACAAGGAAATCCTGATTTTTATCATGAGCATGGTTGAATCAAGAAAATTGTAATATATTTTTAGAATATTGAAAAGTGAAAATCTATATACAGCGCATGTTAAAACAATAGACAAAATTAATTGTTTCGAGCGCCATAGTGTAAATGAGATGCAATGTAGACAGCAGTATTATTCTGTTTACTATGGTGAAGGGAGTCAGCCGCGTCGGCTGTTTCCCCTTCCACAGCGTCAACTTGAATCGCAAATACATAACAATATACATCAATGGATTCGCAATGAATGTGGCTACAATAATTTGAATTTATTTATTTGCCAAAAACAAAATACAAAAAAGCTTTACAAAAAATAAATATAAGTATATGCTACTGCACTTAAATCAAGATACATACATTTATTTAATGGATATAATAACGAAATGATATCCTTTACATTACAAACAATAGTTTTAAAATGAAGATTATTTAAAATGAATAATATTCGTCACATTGTTCTTTAAAATCACTTGCTTCGAATTTAATCGGAGAAAACAAAAAAATCAAATCGAAAAACCCCTAAATTTTTACATTATATTATTTTATCAAGGAAACTGTTCGATTTATTGAGGAAATGAATCCGACTAATATTGTAGTCCTTAATTTAACGAATCGAATGACATATGATAGATTTTTTTTCCGATTAATGGTTACAGAGATAATTGATTTCCAGTTTGCTGTTTACTATGGCTAAGAGAGTCAGCCGCGCCGTTCCGCGTCGACTGTTTCTCCTTCCACGGCGTCAAATCGAATCGCTAATACATAACAATATACATCAATGTATTTGCAATGAGAGTGGCTACATTAATTATTCGACTCATTTTTCTTCAAAACTACTTGCTTTGAAGTTAATCAAAGAAAACAAAAAAATCAAATCGCAAGCTCCCTAAATTTTTACATATATATTATTTTATCAAGAAAAATGTTAATTTTATTGAAAAAATGAATATAACTAATATTGTAGTCCAAAATTTATCGAATCGAATGGCATATAATAGAACTGTTTCCGATCAATGGGTACAGAGATAATTGATTTTCCGTGATTACCTGCATTTTTCAACTTTGAGGGGGGCTAGGGGGGAAAGCTCCAAGGGGATTTCTTGGGACTTTTGGGAGAATGACCCTCTGGGAGGGTTCTATCGATGGTAAAAGATTCAGCTTTTTTTTAATTTTCGGATCGAAAAAACCTTTATTGACTGGGCTATAATGAATCGGTTCAAACTTGTCTTCACTAGTACCACAACTCTTTATTAAACTGCTCGAACTGTGACAGAAGAAGCTGCATTATGAGAAAAGACAAGCCTATCATCACCACTAGTTAAGACGGACTTCACGATGAGACCTATCAAACGAGCTCTTCTAAAAAAATATAATATTTTGCGGTATATATGTGTGGTGTGTGGTGTGTGTGTGTGTGTGTGTGTGTGTGTGTGTGTGTGTGTGTGTGTGTGTGTGTGTGTGTGTGTGTGTGTGTGTGTGTGTGTGTGTGTGTGTGTGTGTGTGTGTATGTCCTTACACTATAAGGATCCGACACGAACAATTTCGATCAAATGCAATTCAAGATGGCGGTTAAAATGGCGAAAATGTTGTCAAAAACAGGGTTTTTCACGATTTTCTCGAAAACGGCTTCAACGATTTTGATCAAATTCATACCTAAAAAATTCATTGATAAGCTCTATCGACTGCCACAAGTCCCATATCTGTAAAAATTTCAGGAGCACCGCCCCATCTATGCAAAGTTTGATTTTAGATTCCAATTATCAGGCTTCAGATACAATTTAAACAAAAAAATTCAGTGGAAAAGATTCAGCATGAAAATTTCTACAATTTATGTTCAGTAACATTTTCACCTAAAATTGAAAATAAGCTCGAAATGCGAGAAAATAAGATTATTCAATTGCAAACTGTTGATTCTATTAAACTGTTGGCAATTGTTGATTCTATTAAATCATTCACTATGAAGAGATAGTAGACTTCGTGTGTCTGCAGCGCTATTGTCCTGTCACCAGCTGTCCCAGATCGTAGAATAGTAGATTCGATATACGCGGGAATACTAGCGTCAGTTGATCAATTTTCATAACGGCAAGGAAAGTTGTGTGAGTGCGCCACACCAGATTTTTATAAGAAAATTTTGATTTCAAAACTACTACCGATGATTATCATAGAGAAAGTTTGAAATTCATTACTGGTTAGCATGGAGTCTAGTCTGCCCCAATTACAAGGTGCCAGCACAGGAAACCGGAAGCAGGCGCCCCCCCCCCTCATCATTGGTGTCCAGTGACACACGGCACACAAACACTGAACGCCCGGATAAAGTTGGAAGGCGTTTTTTGTTAATTAACAAACATCAACTTATAAGCGGCCAGGAAGTTAACAAGGCTAGCCTTTCTATTGACAGTTACATTAATGTAATGGCCACCTCAAACACATCTCTCGGTCCATCCCTTGCTCAAATATTTGTCCGACCTTTCTTGCGGCACCAGAACAAGGTATCCTTTCCTTTCCTTTCCTCTCGGACGTCTGGTCACCAAATCAACTCTTCCACTGACCTTTCTCATATTTCTGTCCAGATCGGATGTCACCTAAAAAGCGAGGAGTGAAGTCATTTTCAACCCTTTTATTGTTTGTATAATAATTTTGAAAGTCTTTAAAGCATTAACATCAATCATGAGCTGTTTGAATCTGTATTATATTGTTTGGTCGGATTTCTTCACGATTGTACAGCAGTTGTTCAAATGTAAACTGATACGCTCGGATATGAATGGTTTGGCAGGCTATTGGTGTTATGAAATGATTATTTTATTAGAAAAGAGTGATACTGATTTGAACATGAATTAACAATGATCAATTTGACGGAAAATGGAATGAAATTGAATTAAAAGTTAATCATGAGATAATTTTTTTGTAAAATTATTGATTTTGCAGTTGGTTTCAGTGTAACTTCTATTCTCATCTTATCAACCTACCTTTCACTTTCTCGTTACTTTTTGGTTCTTCTACCATTTTATGGGAGTTCATTCTAGGTCTGCTTCTTGGAAATTTAGGCTACCAGACTAGTGAAATAAGTTGAATATCGATAGATAAAACCAAAATGTTGACTTTTTACTTCAAAATCAAGATTTCAAAATGTCTATGTATGTAATCACATTCCTAGCATACTTAAACATTTTTCTTCTGATTAGCTAACTGGATCCTGCGTTGCATAAAATCGAATCAAATCAAATCAGGTTCATCTTGCCAAAACAATATTACAAATAAAATTAAACAGAAAATAAAAGAACAGAGAAATATACAAATTCCTACAAGCTACTAGGAATGATGAATTGAATAAAATATTCACATTACCCTGGCGAAACGAAAATACTACTTGCTGAGTTAAAACTAACTAATGAATTTAAACAATTAACCATTAGCCTTATTTTCAGGGATTAAGATTGTCAGTTTTTTAGTATATTCTTTCAACAAGAAAAAACAGTTGGAACTGTCCATTTTCAATCATAGCCTGATAAAACTAAAGAGGCAGACGTGAATGGTTTGAAAGATATAATTATTCCACTATGCTACTTGCATTATTGTGAACTTCAATTACCATGATCATTTAGCCATTGATACTCCACATCATTTTAAACTTGAATTGATATTCCTTTTAAGCCAGTGGTCTCCAACATGTGGTCCTCAGTGAGTCTGGGAGAATAGAGGCTATTATAACATTGAGAATTCAGATGCCAAGATGAATGGGTCCAACCAAATGAAGTAATACGAGTTTTAAAGCGGTTCATGAAGCTCATTCAAAAGAGGTTTTTGTTAGAAGCGTGCGAATCTGAACACAATACGCAATTTATTCATTATCAAGTAGACAAGTCTGCAGATGCTTTGAAGAGGGAATGAGCTAGAATGCTTTCTTCAATTAAAAAACAATCAAGAGTATTTTTTTGATAGTCTTCGTACATCTAGAAGGCAATGTTAAATTTTCAAATCACCTTAAGATTCAATAAATAGAAATCCAACGAACATCGGTAAATTTTTTTTTCAATTTGAATGCTGTGTATTTTTGAGAAAAAACTTATCCTGGGATGGAGAATTTGAAAACGGAGCTTTTAATCCTTCTCGACTTTGAAACACCTGACTGATAATATCAATACTAAATGAAACTTATACTTACTGTGAGATATATGCAATTTTGTCTAGGAGTATTTTCTTCGAAAACCCAATGAATGCCCTTTTAAGCACTGTTGAAGGTTTTTGGCAAGAATCAAGGTAGAAATTGGGCGAAATTCCCATTGACACACAGTAACACACACTACAGTGGAATGAGAGCTCCAATAAATATAAAAAATATCCAGAGTGACCAAGGTCAGATGATCCAGAGTGATCACCAATCATCAAAATTTTTTAATATTTCTCAAGCTTGCTCTAGCTGTGATATTTTGACAACAATTAATACCTTGTTTTTGGGAAAGATGTCCTTTTTAGACTTCGTCTCAAAGTATTATCGACATTACATTATAGTATAAGTATTATTTTATGCATTTTAACTGTAAACATTTTATAAAGAAATCTTGCAAAAGGTGGTCCGGGGTACTATCACACCACGTCTGGTATAATTATTATTGTCTGGTAGAATGTTCTGCTGACCCGTGTGAGTTTGTATCTACATCTACATCGATGTTCAACAAAAAATACCATGGCCGTATTTAAAAACTATTCACTAGCATAGAGAGGCTAGATGGTTATTTAATCCATGATATTACCTGGGTTCATTACTAACTTCAGTTACTTGATAGCATGCTATGAATAACCCATATAACTAGTCTCATAACCTATAAAGCGCGCTTTGAGCTCCATCTCTTTAATAACAATCTGCAAGCTCAACCCTTCCAAGCTCTAAGCTGAACTCCAAGCTTTAAGCTGATGTCTGATATTTGATCAGATCACTGAAGACGATCAACCTCTCCACTTCTCGAGTTTCTAGCTGGGAGCCCGAAGCAGGCCTCAAGAGCCCAGAAGCCTGTGCCCTGTGGTTGGCTTATTTGCATAACATCTCCAATATCTCAGCCGATAGCGATTGCGAGACGCGCTCTGGGAACCAACTATACAACTAACGTCTAACCTTCATCCCCACACCATCACGAACGTGTAGCTATTTACATAATTTATGAAGCTCCGGTAGAACTTCGATTCGAACTAACTAGATGAAAGTATTATGGGAGCTAGAAGGTTACGGTAGAGGAAAATCCTCCCAGATATTGAGCCAAGGCTCCACAAAAGGAGAGGGTACTGAAATGACATAATAACTTTAAAATATTTGACCGAAGCGAAGCTGAGGTCTTAGTTTCGACTCGATAGGCTTTTGTCTGTTTGTTTGTTTGTTTGTACCGCAGTTACAGTCGCAGTTATTGTCCGATTTGGATGAAATTTGGTATGCAAGCTCTTTGAAACAAGGCGCAGAAACGTATGTGTAACGATTTTTTGGTAAGACCTCCGGTTTTTTTGTAATATTTAAAAACCCGTAGAGTAACCTCAAAACTTACTTTTTCGTAACTTTGGAGAAACAGCAACTCATGCTTCCTACTTTTTCGCATCTACGGTTATCAGGGCATGGTGTCCAAGCCAGTTAGAGCGTAGTTTGTCACACCGTTGAACCCAGGCTCAAATCTCGTTCCTACCAGAATGTTTTTGCAGACGATACTAATTGTTTTATCAGCTTATTCATAATATCATTATAAAATTATCATTATGACTATATAGAATAATTGAATCGAATCATCTTATTATTATTGAATTGATTTATCAAATTAATTGGATAAATTATTTTTAAAAAATCTCCAATATCAATACATAAATAACTATTATTATCTATGTTACAGATAACTCAACTATTTTAGTTGTGGACAATTTTTATAATCATAAAAATTAATCAACTAATAAATCAACAACTATTTTAGTTGTAAACAATATTTAACATCATAAACATTTCTTAAATCTCCAACTTCTTTCATTCATAACTATCAGTTATTATTTTAGTTTTTTCTTAACTGAATTTTCAGTTTATCAGGTACAATAATTATTGTATTGTATGCATTTTTTGTGCATTTTATGTCGCTCTACAGTGTCAAGTCTTTTGTTTTCCTTTTGGTATGAGATCGGAAACCGATTTGTGAGCATTAACATTCTGCATAGGCATAACAAGCCATAACATTGAATCCACTTTTCATGAAAAACATCATTAGCAACCTCCTGTCATTGTCACCAACAAACCCATCTTATTTAGAATCATTCTCCATCTCACCATCGTCTGTGAGACGATTCATCATCTAAATTGCCTACTGCATATTCCATTTTTCCGTCAGTTGACCGATTTCTTATAATTAATTATTGGAAAAGTTGTAGTACATGTTTATATTGTGAATATATGGAGACGATACCTCCTCGATAAGTCCGGTGTCTCTGCAAACAGTGTCTCTAGCACTTTCAATGGAGAAAATCATAGATGACATGGCTAAATCTTCACAATATACTGTACTTACTGGCCCTTCTCATTAGATTGAGAGTTGTATTCATGAGCGAGGTCTACTGTTCGCAGAACTACTAGTCCTTATGAATTAGAAGAGTGTGCTCATTTGGGAGTTCTGCATTTGAAAATTACAATAACAATTTCCTGTAAACAAATGAACCTCTAGTTACGATTTTTTTCTTCTTTCTTTTCAGAATGACTTCTGTATAATCGTAGAAACATTTTATTTTTTTCATTTCATTTTCATATTTTCATTTTATTATTTGCTCTGTTTATTTTTTCTGTTATCTAAAATTTGTCTAATTTTTCTGTATGTATATTTCTCAGAGAGACTTTCCATAAAGACTTTTTGTTTCTTTCAATATTTGTATAAAGTATTGCATTTTCAATTGTTTTACTTGTATTATGTGTTAAGAGAGAAATTATGGGATATTATCCTTGTGCTCTCATATGTATCTCAAATGAATAAATAAATATTGTTAAAAAACGTTTTTACAACATCATAGTAAAGAACTATAAACTTGGAGAGCTATATGTAGCAAGACGTATTTGCAAGTGTAATAGGCCTACACTATTTTTATGGTATGTTATCTGACGGTGATGTTACAATAATAATGCTGATCATCATTGAAATGTGATTGAGAATGCTTAAGAACTATAAAAAACATATTCTTATTTCTAATAAACGAATAATTCATTAAAACCAGAACTTTCACAAGGTAATGTAGCTTCTATATGATACAGATTATCAGTTCGAGCTTTCAATTAAAAATTTGGACTTCGATTACTAATCTTACTATTATTAACTAGTTTATTGCTTGTGGTCCATTAAAAACGAGTATTTTCAATCAATAAAATGAATACCCTCACATAAATTGAATTTGCTAGATTGAATGAATTTTAATAATATTACACAGTAGCTTTCAACCGAGTTATGAGCCATAGGAGTAATGACAATAGCTATTGGCAATAGTTGTGCATCCACTGGATGGCACTCAGTGTTTGTGGAGAACGTGTTCTGATTTGCTAGGAAGCCCGACTAGAGAGAGAGAGAGAGAGAGAGAGCCCGCCTCATATCGGCGTATTAAACTTTGATAATAGAGAGCAGCAAAACTTCGATGATAAAGTAAGCCATAAGCACGCTGACAACACAATAATAGCCGCAACAATAATTGGAGATGAGAATCAGTTTTATTAAGTTGGATATTGTTTGCCCGGGGGGCACGTTCCATAGGCTCGCACGCACGCGAGTTCACTGGCAGGCGAGAGAACAAGGTGCTCTCGAAAACATTGTGAGATTCAAATTAACCTGTCAGCATCATTCGAATTGGAAGCATAGGTGTTAGTCATGAACAATTCTGACAGTTGCATGAGAATCCTACTTTTGAGACTTCACATCCGTATCCACTATCCATTGAAGCAAACTAAACGGCTAAGCACGAAGTCCGACTCCCCCCTACCCCCTTCCAACACAGCATAGCTGGTGAAGTCCCTGTCATTCACACGCTGCTTGTCAACCCAAGTAACAATAATATTGTTCCTGTGTACTTCAGCTTCATTCGGGTCTCTCGCTTGTTCTTCTTATGGAAACTGGATTCTAAATGGGGCATAGTTTCTTCTCACTCCCCATCTTCTCATTGATGCTCCCTTCACCTTCATTCCAATCTCCTTCTATTTCTCTACCTACGCATTCTTCATCCCATCTTATTCATCTCCTTCTACAACTTCATCATCTTCTTCCATCTTCTTCGACTCCTTCCCTTCACTTTCTTCAGAGTTTCTACAATTCTTCCTCATTTTCTTCACTAACATCCTCCTTTCCTTGTGACCTCTCAATCTCTTGTTCTGCTGTTTCTCTATCAAATTCCTCTTTTTACTACACCTTCAACAGAATCCTTCATCCTTCTCTTATTTCTGTAATTATATTGTCTGTCTCCTTTCCTTATTCGTCTTCATCTTCCTTTCTATTCCTTGTTTCTTCTCCTCCTCCTTCTTCTTCTTCTCCTTTTTATTCTTTTCATTATCCACTTCTCATTTCTCATCGTTATTTTTTATCGTTATCTTCTTTTTCTTATTCTCGTTGAATTCCTAGACTTTGAGCATCATCACAGTCCTTGGTCAGTCTTCATTTTTGTATTTTTCTTGTCCTTCTCCTTGCACTAACATCTTCATCTTGACTGACTACTGCACAATTTTTCAACAAACTTTATTTATTCATTTCGCAATCTCTTGAAAAACTTATTCAAATGATTGCACCATAACATCTCCAATTAGCACCCTCTGTCATAATATCTTTTTTAACAACTTAAAATATCTTTGTCGTCATTTCTTCCATTGCTCACTTCTCTTTCCATTATTATTATTCTTGAAGCATTGGTTCTATTCATTCATCTCTAGTTAGAATATAGAGTTTAGAGTAAGTTTTTTCAATGGAGGGGTAAGTGTACGATAGCAGTCCACCACATCCAATGTACTCCTCCCAATGCTCATTATTTCTTTATTCCACATAAGTTTTTGGTAAGGTCATGCTCATTGAGAATCAAAATTTTAGTCAACCTTCCTTCCCTAATTTGCAATAATGGCTTTGCTACTGATCATTTCCTCCTTCTAATGAATTCTGTTCTTGCCCAGCACCAGCCTCATATTCTTCTCCTTCACAATGAACTGTTTCTCAATCTTTCTTACCATCATTCGTTGCTCGCCTTGCATTCTCCTACTCTCGTCATCACTCACCTCCCTTATTCCTCTCTCTTTCCCTTCCTTTACCCTTCGAAGCCACCTCCCCACCAACTGTCCAAAGCGTTTACCACCTTTCATCTGCATACATACACTTGCGACTCAGCTCCGGTTGACGTTAATAGCCTGTAAAATAGTCGGATTGCTTTTCTAGCTGTTTCTCTCAGGTGAAATTCATCCTGAATAATATTTTGGACTCATCAAGTCTCTGACAGTGAGGAACAAATTGGTTTCAAGAGCTTATAAAATAACGACCAGAACAATCCACAACTAATATATAACAGGTACAAAGCAACTTATCTACTGGGGTTCTCATTAACGTGATTTTTATTATCTCATCCTTGCTCCTAACATATTGTTATGTCTTACGCCTATGTCAACTTTAACAAATTCTTTTATTTCAACATAGATTAATTCGAATTAAGCTAAAATACCAAAGTACAATTCCAAATCTTCTATGTTTGCACGCTGCGCTTGATATAAGATGATCTCATAAGAATCTACCGTGAATTAATACATTCTATGTACTGGAGGTACTGATTTTTGGAATAAAATGTGAAGTAATTTATCCAGCTAGACAACTTCATCCACAACTCATCATTTTTAAACCAAAACTACGGTTTGTGAATAACATTCCTGGTAATATCTATTCATATAATATATTTTTCTCATTTAAACAACCCAATTGTTTCAAAAATAACCTATACAAGCTTACAGTTTGAAAAATATTTGTTCACTCTCATTTACTCTGATTAACTTTTTTTCCTTTTGAGAGCTTCAATAATGAGCCTGTCCAATAATGGTGTGCCATTTTTCAATCATATTTTCAATCTTGCACTGCATTTCACTTGATGTAAAAGTAAGACCTATAGTCTTGATGAACAAATTGAGGTAGCTTCTACACAGCGAATCATGTCTAGAAATAGACATAAGCTTCTATACAACTACAACTCCTGGAACGTGAACAGCAGAAGACTCTGCAGAAGGAGAAAGATACTTTCTGGAGCAGACGGTTGGACTTGGAGGAGAGTAGAGGCGCAGAAGCAGGAAGGAAGGAAGCAGGCAGAATGGGATTCGGGGAAAGATTAATTACTGTGAGCGATTCGGCTTTCCAATACACCAAGTCACTCCAACAGTCAATTGTTTGTTGGTGGCCGGGGCGCAAGGGTACAGTCATAGTTCACTCTTGCCTCTGCAAACCACCAAGGAGGCTGGAGGCTGGAGGCTGTAGGTTGGAGGTTGGAGGCTGCACCAGCCTCCGTTGCCGTTTCTTTATCCGGTGCCGTCAGCGGTCAGGTCACGTGGTCTGTGGCCGCCTAATGGATGAGGTGGAACTACCGTCGGCTTTTGCCAGCCAACTACTGTAAACTCCTCACTTCTTGTGTCTTCACTGAAAGGACACCGTCACTCTGCTGTAGCTTTTCAATCGATTGAGTATTCAGTTGAAACACACGATTAACAAATTGAAATTTCCACTTTTTGCTTAGGAGTTATTGGATAGAAGAACTTTTGTTACATTCACTTCTTCAAATAAGAAGAAACTAGTTTTTGTTATTACAATATTTTGAGTTCTTCCATTTGATAGAGTATGGATATAGAGCACAATATCACCTCCACAGCTATAAAAAGAAAAATCATCCATTATCCATTAATCATGTATTAACTTTTTGGTTAGGGCTGCTATTAATTATCATGAAATTAAAATAAAAAATCCAATTACTCTTTTTAGAAATTTTACTTACAACATGATTCAACATTAATGTCATTTTTAAGTGACATTTACTTAAACATGTTGTGAGTAAAACATTTTTGAAAAGGGTATTTGGATTTTTTATTTCCATTTCTTGATAATTAACCATGTACTAGGCTATACAACCTGATTTTAAGACTTTGTATTGATTCAACTACTTGGATTTCATGTAGATTTCCAAGTGAATAATTTTCACTTTAAAGTGATCTAAGACATTTTCTGACCATCTGAATTCAGTTAGATCTTAACTGTTTTCATTTATCTCAATCTTATTTTCACGAGTTTATAAAACTCTTATTTTCACGTCTGTTATCCACCACTGATTGTAATGCGCAGTAAGTTATATATTAAGTTATATATAGTAATGGGACTGAGAATGGGACATCCATGTGAACTTCCTATGTAAGAGACTAAAATACCTATCACATAAATTTTATAAATTGAAAAATGTGCTTTTTTCTCAGAATGCGAGCAGGTATATACGGAACTAGTAGAGTCCCTAATGCGATATGGTTGAGTAGTTAGGGGGGGGGGCATTCAATATCCATATTGAAAACTTTTTTCTAATACAAGAATTCATCATAGAGACAATTCTAAAGAAACCTAGAACTTATGATAGTAATATTCTGTTCAGTGAATTTGATGTTAAAACTATACGCCAGTTATAATATATATCTTAGTTGCATAACAAATTACAGTTTCAAATACGAAATATTTTTATTCTTTTCGGTTTTCAATCTTCTTAGATTCTAAATTTTGTTTGTTTATTTTTGGAAATTTGATTGAAAGTGAAGCAACCTTTCAGAAATTGGCGAAATATTTTTATTCTTTTCGGTTTTCAATCTTCTTAGATTCTAAATTTTGTTTGTTTATTTTTGGTAATTTGATTGAAAGTGAAGCAACCTTTCAGAAATTGGCTTACTACTATCAAAATTCGGAAAGGGAATAATAGTTTTGGGCTGGGCCTGTTGGTCCTTTTCTAATCATGTATTTGATTTGTGCATTGTTAAATGTAAATGAATATAAACGTGACCTTATACTTTATAGTTGACAACTAAATAGACTATAGCTGTGACCAAATATATATAATATATTATAAATATTAAATATATTATACCAACTCAACTCTTCTTAGAAGGCAACTTATAAGTTGCTATGTATCCAAGTAATATATTAAAAAATCAGAACTACAATATAAATTGCATGCTACAATATAAATTGCTTTGTCCCAAAGAAAACATTGACTTCCTTATCCTTTAATCAAGAATAACTTGTGAGATTGCATTTGTGGAGACGCGCACAGTAGAATGTGTGAGGATGTATTTGAGAAGCCAATCGGTCGTAAATAAAGATGAATGGAGCTGGGAAAAAGCAGACTGGGAGTGTTGGAAGCAGGATGGAAAGTATAAATTTGTACGTCACACACAAAAGAAAGATAAAGAGGAATCGATGGATCTGCAGCTTCGCAGCCGAAGCTGGCTGGCTTCTCGACAAAGCTTTTTTCACGCCTTTGCCATCGAATTAATTCCGTCTGGTGGAATAGAATGTCAATATTTTTTCCTTCCAACGATCCATCCGAGCTCGTAGTTTTCCACTGCTTTGCAGAGCGGCTTCAACCCCAAGCAGTTGGCTTGTTTGCTATGATACTTAAGATAAGAGATGCTACTTACTTTCTTGTATTGAATGTTGAAAGAAATTTGGTATTGTAACATTATTTCAAAAAATATTATTTTGATGTGAATTAATATAGAATACTAGCAGGAACCCGTGCTCCGCAAGGATCTATTTTAAAACTTGACAACCTGAAATTTGACGTAATGAAATTTTGAAGAATTGAAAATAGGCCTATAACCGTCCTTGGTTAATTAAGAATCTATATGTAGAATTTCAAGTTAATTAGTCCAGTAGTTCAGACGTGATGATGCGTCATACATAATTTTTTTCCCGTACTTGTATAAACCAGCTTTTTAACTTATTATAGATATAGTTAACGATATAACAACTGCAAGAGATGGGACTGTGGAACAGAATAGTGGTGAAACTATGATAGCGCCAGAAGTGTCTCAAACACAATAGTAGGTACTACATGATTTTTTTGAAAGTGATTAAAAAAAATTGTTGAAACAACAGAACTAAAAGTTGTCAACCTTATCATTCTACCTCCATTTAGAGAGGCTTTTGTTTGAGCCGAATGTAAATCTATATATATATATATATATATATATAATATATATATATATATATATATATATATATATATATGAGTGTCTGTTTGTATGTTTGTTTGTTCCCTATAGACTTGAGAACTACTTGACTTGACGGCATGAAACTTTTGGAATATGTTGTGTGAATATTGGGGATGGTTTCTGAACAGAAATTTTTCCCCTATCATTGAGAAACTGGAAAATGATGGGAAAAAATTATTCACCTCATAAAAGAGAGTTGTTCATATTGCATTCATTAATTAGGTACTGAAGAATGACAGAATAATTGACAATTTTTTTTTTAATTTAGCTTAGCTTATATTCATCCTAAAATGGAAGATGGTGGTAATATGGAATTCGGTGTGATTCATTGTACATTGCATATTTCCTGAACCATCTATTGACAATCAACAACTATGGAAACATGGAATTCATCTTTAAACACTGATTTAACCTCTATATATATATATATCTATATATATATATATATATATATATATATATATATATATATATATATATATATATATATATATAGCACTTAACAGAAAACACTTTGAAGTTTTATAATATAAATATAGACAGGATACACACGACACGGATAGATTAAAAACACTTAAAAACTTACATTTAAACGAGAATTTTCGGGGAGCTGGGCCCCCTTTGTCAATCAACCAGGAAGTGAAGTGGTGAGAATCTCACCACTTCACTTCCTGGTTGATTGACAAAGGGGGCCCAGCTCCCCGAAAATTCTCGTTTAAATGTAAGTTTTTAAGTGTGTTTAATCTATCCGTGTCGTGTGTATCCTGTCTATATATATATATTTTTTTTTTTAATTCAACACTTTACTGATAGATATTACTACCAATTGATTGAGAAGAATATGTTTTCTGAATAATGAATGCTGCATGACTAAGCACATAAGAAAGTCTGTATTAAGATGAGAATGACAATATTTATTTTCAGATAAATTTCATAATTTACCAAATAAAGTCAAGTGTGATATGAGATAGATTGAAATTTTGGCGGTACAAAGTTCGCCGGGTAAGCTATTTATAAATAGAGCTTTATTATTGATAGTCAACGCTGGAAAAAGACAGGCTCAATCACCAGGAATACTATAAATTCTATGAGGGACCAGTAAGTCATTTAATTTTGAGTAGTTCAATCACTTTTATTATGGACACTGGATACATTATGGACAATCAATACGTGTATGAAATTTATTAGCCACAGAATAAAAAACTTTTGATTGCAGTGACCACGACTACTATAATTATGAATAACCATTTGGATCAAATATAAGGAGTTACTCACATCTCTCATCAACTCGTACTTTTTATTCACAAAAAATTAACGAAAAATATATAATATAAGTTACATTGAATGAACTCACGAATAGTACTCAAATTTGTCTTTTTCTGGCCGTGCTACAAATAAATGTAGGTATATGTTTGTAATCTTGTTGTCTATTAACAAAGTTTTCAATGTGATTTTTGTTAGCAATAAAATTTGGATTTGAAAAAAGAATTATCAACAAACTCTAACAAAATCTATGTGCTCTTTTCTAATCGGAATGTAGTCTATGAGACTCCATATACAGCTGATAGAAGGCGCAAACCGAACTGGCCAAGCATACAACAATGGAATACACACGTGGCAAGCTCGCGCTCTCAACGCAGAATTAATTTGATCAGCTGATTGATAAAATTATTTTAAGCTTTCTAATGATTACAACATATGTTATAATATCATGTGTAAATTATTTCAGTTCCATATGGCGTTCACCTTAACATGTTCATAACCTTACTTAATAGGATCCTTTTTCATCCTTTGAAACCCTTAGAGGCAAAATATCTCAAAATCCGTTCTTAGTGCGCGTCTAGCATGTTTGAAGAATATTTGTGCAAAGTTTTAAATCTGTAGGCCAATTAGTTTGAGCTGTAGTGTGATTTTACATGAAAAATTTCGAAACATGCCCTCTCCTGAACCGCCCTGTGCTCCTGATCAGATTTTTCTGCATAGATCTATTTTGTTTTCGTAACTGAGCAAAAAAGTTACATATGACTTTGCTGTGAAATGAACGGTTAAAAAGTACAAAATTTTTGGGGGGGCAAGCTCCCCCCTCAGGGAGGTAAATTTTTGAAAATCCTTTCTCAGTGGATGTCTTGAGGCTACCATAAACAATTGTGCAGAATTTGAAGTTTTTAGGCTCAGTAGTTTGGGCTGTGGTGTGATTTCAGTCTGTCGGGGCTTAGCCTTTTATAGATATAAGAAGAAGAAGAAGAAGAAGATAAATGAGCTTATTTCATATCAAGAATAGAAGAAGGAAGTTCATGGATAATATTTATTTAAATTGTAACCATCGGCTAGAAGCTGGAAGTTATATCCATGATTTTTTACTTATTTATTATACAGGAAAACTTAATTAATCTTTTACTGTAGGGTTGTGAGTTGATTTACATTTTCCAGTAGATTATATTCCACATGATTAGTATGAAAAGGTAGCTTAGTTATAGTCTATTTTCTGTTTAAGGCTACTTGTAATATAAATAGAAATACAAATCTCAGTACCCTTTTTCAATTATTTTATCACAACATGTTTCAACATTCATTCCATTTTCAAGTGATTGAAGCTACGAAATTACAATTTTCAAATTACATTTACAAGTGATCGAAAATGGCATCAATGTTGAAACATGTTGTGATAAAATAATTCAAAAAGGGTACTGAGATTTGTATTTCTATTTAGCTTAGTTATATTATGAAGTATCGTTGAGTATAATAGGCCTATTAAAGAGGCCTACTTATCCATAAAAGTAATTATTATTAGTTTATATTTATTTCTTATTATCATTAACTACGGTATAGGTATATGTAGTAGTATAAAAAGTATCCTGTTGCCGCAGCTTTATGACATTACTGGAAATGTAATAGGCCTAGTATTTCATTGACTTAAGAGAAACTTTTTCAAGAAAGTAATAGGTTCGTTCGCTTTCGAGAAAACAGTTAAGAAAATAGTTTTTCTGGTGGAAAATATTATGATAGCAGTAAGCTGCTTTGTCGCTCATATTGTTTGTTTGTGAAAAATTGTTCTTACATTAGGCAACGTTATCGTAAACAAGAGTGAACATTGAATTACACTCTTGACATGTTCATCGTAGAATCATGTTTATTTAATTGCATTAGGGCACGTCGGGACAAGTTAAAGGTGGTAAAGGCCATGAGCTAAACAGTATGTTGTATTGCGACCTACAAGTGAATAAGTAGAAGAGAGACAAGAATAACGCAAGACGGTCGATGAACAAGGATGAGAAGAATAAGAAGAGGAAGAAAAAGAAAAAGAAAAAAAGAAGAAGAAGAAGAAAATGATATTAGGAGGTGGAGGATGAGGAGGAGGTGAAGAAGGTGGATGAGAGGAGAGGAGGATGAGGAGGAGAAGGAGGAGGAGGAGGAGAGGAGGATGAGGAGGAGAAGGAGGAGGAGGAGGAGTCGAGTGAAAGGAGTATACCATAGGAGACATATGTTGGAAGAAGAAGGTAAAAGGGTGATGTGAAAGATAATAGCAGAATAAGAAATATATCCCATTAGAATGCATCTCATAGGTAAGATGAATATAAGCTTAAAATATTAAGATAAAGCTTGATTTCAGCTTTTAACCGTGGTAGATTGAAAGATCAACAAAGAAGAACATCATAAGTGCAAAGGATGATAGGGAAGAATATTCATTGAAAAAATGAGGAAATGCAGAATATAATTTGTAGTGTAATTTTCCATTTTCCACTGTAAATTGGGAAAGAATATAATGGAAAATAATAAACGGATGAGTGGAAACATGACAGAAAAAATAGAAATAATACGGAGGAGGAAACATCACAAAAGAATAATAACTGGGAATGGAAAAATCTCCAGAAGAGATTAGGAGAAGATAAAGATGTAAAATGAGAATTGGGAGACATGTGAAAGTCGAGAGTAGAAGCATTGACTATAGGAATGAAACTGTCTATAGTCAATGGTGGAAGAGAAGGAGAATAGAGGAAGAAGTATGAGGTAAAGAAGTATATGACGTGAAAAAAGTGTCAGATAAGAATAAGAAGTTTGATAATAGCAAGCGTGAAGCGAGAGGAGAATACAAAGGAGAAAGGGAAAATAGAAATAAGAAGATGGATGAGAGCAAGAAGGGGTGAAAGACAGCTCCAAGTTGAGAAAGGGTTGTGTGCTGTGGGGTGGAATGAGCACAGCACACGCTGGGTTGGATGAGGGTTTGGGAGGAGGCCTTGACTGATGGCGGGCTCGTGATAAAGGATCGAAGGAGAAGAGAAGGACCGCCAAAGGAAGGATGGAAGGACGGAAGAAAGGCACGAAAAGAAAGTGGTGGGGGAATCTTAGCCGAGGACCAGGCAGAAAGGGCTTCGATCAATACAGCAAACAAGGAGCAAGGCGGCGCATGCAAGAAACGAAAGGCAAGGAACAGGCAAGATGAAGGAGAAGAAGAAGCAGAAGAAGGAGCAACCACACCCAGGAGAGGTGGCCGATTGTTGGTGGTCGGGTGGAAGGGGGGAAGGGAGCACCCTTGAACGCTTTCCAAGACAATTTTCGTCGATCAATGTTCCTTTCCAAGCCTGTGAGAGGAGCTGAGGCCGCAACTGAAATGAACGTTGCTACTGAGCAAAATTGAGTTGAGGCAAGGAATCTCAATGATAATAGTATACTTCAATAGTACTTAAGATTTATTTTTAATGGAACATTGTTATCCATTAATTTGCAATTGTTTATTGTTTTGCTTATTTGAGAGTTTGTATTATTGAAGGTAAGGCTACCCATTCGTGTTGAGAGAATTTCTATAATCACAGATATTTTGTGGGACATTCTTTAATGCTCTAGTTTTTATTGATTAGAATGTTTCTAGAAGAAGGCTGTGGCTGAGAAAATCTAGTCCAATATCAAGCCAATCGAATTTAGATCGTAAACATATTTGAACCGTTCCTTCTTTTCAATGGAACGTTAGTATTTTGGCTCAAATTTGTCAAACTTCTTTTGAGTATTCTTCTTTGAAAAAACTTCCATTTTTTTTTTAAATTCCAACAACTGAAGCAGTTTTAAGATGTCTCCTGTAAGATTTCTTCGATTTCTGAACAATCACTAAAATTTTAATGGTGAGTATATTTTCAGGATCTAAAGATGCCAATCAGCCAACTAAAAGCTCTTTAATTTTTCAATTCAAATCAAACAGGAAATACCAAACGAACAAAAAATTTGTTAAAACAATGAAGATTGTAAAAACAATTCTAAAATCATTCTCACTTCGTTGGAAATGTTTTCATTGAACCTGTTTTATCGTGATCATCAAAAAATATCTTGTTTATTGAATCTGTCTACCTTTTGTATTTTGTAATCAGGTTTTAAATTTATATTTTTCAAGTGTCAGTCTCTTTATTCGACCGATATCTATGGAAAACTTGATAATTATTTTCTTGTTCCGAATTGATAATTGATAAACAATACTTCTTTGCGTGTATCACTTTTTCCAATAACAAGGATTTTTCAATAATTAGATCTTCCAATTACATTATCAACAGCTACTTTTTCTCAATAACTTCAATAATATTGCAATCATTACTCAGAATCACATGTAAAGTTTTTGATTCAATAGTACACATTTCATTTTTATGTGAATCTATAATACTATAATATTATAATGAAGATGACATTCATCTTCAATCACTCAAGGTTTTACTAAAGAATGTATTTATCTTGAAACTTATTTAAATATCTTTCCAGTTTGCAGTTTACTAAATCTAAATGAATATATAAGAGGCACCGTGATGCTTACGGTACCGTAAATGCCCAGCTTAAATCGATGCCCAGCGGTAAAATCTAATTATTTTGATAAAACTACTACAGTTTCAGTCACATACATAATGATATCATCTCAAAATGGTTCTCCAACAAGTCTGTAATCCTGAATGCATTGATTCAAGCATTGATTATTGCTTATAGATAGTCCAATTGCTTGTGTTTGCAAATAACAAACTAACTATTCATTGAAATAACCATATTAATTACGCAAAAACGTTATAATGAATTTCATTCCACATTAATTCTATAATACGACAATAATTATTAAATGATTATTAAATAATTATTAGATGTATTCAGGTTAATTCTGTGACATTTTTCTGAAATTAAAATTAGTTTCATGAAATTATTTTTAATATATAGAGGCATTTTTTTTCTTATTATTACCATCGTTTTCATCATTATCCTTTCTCTAACTTTCCTGTATTGTTGTGAAGGTGATGTTATAGTAGATGTGGAAATTATCCACAAGTTGAAAACAACTTGACATTGCTTGCCAAAGCCACTCGTTTATCAAAACAATAAATTTGAACTGTTCACTAGAGATTGATAATGATGTAAGAACCGGAACTAGTATCTCAACTGGTTTTAATAAACCAGTGACTTTGGCAATATTGATTAGTTCACATTTAATCCCTATTACATTCCTATAATAAAAGCATAGCAACTGCAGATAAAATTTATTTTGTGAATAAAGATTCATTTTATATGAAAAGCATTATCATTTCACACCTTACCTCACATCCAAAAAAATTCTCAATTAAATGCGCTGTTTGTCTTACAGCATGTCTTAGATTGGTTTGTCATCAAGACATGCCTGAAGTGGTGGAGGTATTAGGAGGTCGCAGATTGGCCGCTTCGCTTGAGATGTGATTGGGATCAATCAAATCCTTGGCCGTTTCACCCGACAAGGTATCCTACTAGCTAATCCCTAATAGGATAATTGTCCGACACAAAGGACATTACCTCGAGGCACCGCAAGCATCCTTAACGGCAGGGCCGGGCGGGGGTCAAGGGGGAACATCGTTCAGCCTGATTGAACTATAATGAAGGAATCATAGGACCAAGTCGGCACAGCTTTGTCACAGCTTGTTTCTCGAAACTGTGCTGATGGATTTTCTGTAACTAAGTTATAGGATTCACATATCCTCAAGAAATTAGCATTCTCCTTCAGACACTTCTTTAACATATTCATAATTTGTTTTTTCTATAGTATTCACAAATATTGTGGCAATCCGGGCTCACAGGATGTAAAATTATCAATTGATAACTTGACGATAAACTGAGTTATAAACTAAATAACAATTGACTTGAAGAAATGAGACACAGATGTTGTCAATAACACTTTAACTTTGTTTTAGAAATTAAAGTGGCATTGACAACATCTGTGTCTCATTTATTCATTATGGAGAAATACCACAATATCTGTTCAAAAACAATCAACAATAAACTTATTCAATATTGTTAAGACAGAACTGAATTGTAATCGTAATTCATCTTTATTTGGATTCTATACTTTCCTGTACTATAGGATTCACGTATTCTCTAATATTCTCAAGATACGGCTTCATCATATTCATTATTATATTTGATATTTTTCGAATCGGAAATTGAATGGACAATTACTATCATGTTGATTTCTGTGATCTTATAAGCATCACTGATCTTTCAACAGAATCTTTTTCAGATTCTAGATTGTTTCATGATACATTGAAAAGAAAAAAGCACTCCATAAAACCTTATGTGGGATAGATAATATGAAATACTTTGACAATTTTAATATAAAATGACAATATTGAAAAACATTTTTACAGAGATGAGGATCTATGCTCCAACTACAAAATGTCTCAAAGGAGGTAGTCTCTTTCTATGATAAATTTCATTCAATCCTTAATCATGTAACCTGTGACCTCAAATTTTATGTTAAAAGTCTCATAAAGTTATCATATTATACTCTAGTATTACAAATACAATTACAATACTAGTATTGTATTACAGATACAATTATATCCTCTCACAAAAATAATTATATGGATTATAGATAATTCTTGTAATGAGCTTCCTGGGGGGTTACCTCTTATAATGAATGATCTCCACGTTGTTTGAGGTTCACCTCCGCCCGGGAGCAGGAAGGTCAATACAAAGAAAAAGTTGAATGAGTCCGGAGTAATCAGTCTGGGAGGTGGTTATTCTCTCCTTTCGACTCGATTACACCGTCTTCATAGAACTCGATAAAAATATAAAGATAATAACCAATCACAGATGATGGAATGTGGTGTAACGTGGCGTTTGCGAATATATCAATGAGCTCAACACTTCCGGTTGACACAGCCAAGAATATAGTTCAGGGAGGCCTTTGCTCGACTTATGCTGCTGGAACATTCAACCATGGTTGTTTACCGCTAGATGATCATCTGGAAAGTGGTTATTCTTGAAAATACTTAAATTCATACACCCTTGAATAAATAAATCCGGGCTTCTGATTGGTTGATTAAATTAAAAATTTCTTTCGTCACGATGACGTTTACAAATAAAGAAAGTAGTTCCCAGATGCGGTGATTCAAAAACAGTCATTTACATAAATTTGAAACAGGGATATTTTTTAATACAAACAAAAGTCGAACCCCTTATCACTAAAACATACCGTATGAAGCTAGCTTCTCCCTTATCAGACATCACATTCACGTGGTGATTACAAGAATCACTGACCTACGATAACATTGGCACAAGCCGTGTGATACAGTGATGTGAAGTGCGAGGAAATAAAAAATACTTAGAATAAATAAATTTTAATTTTACGAAAGAAAATAAAGCAATAGCAAGGGTGACAAATTTTGATAATAACGGTACAAAGATAAGCGCTTGACAGGTGATTGTATGCTTATAACCACAATTCAACTACTATATACCGGTGAGTGAACACAACTTTAATTTATTTATTTTATTGCATGCTGTCTTTCAATATTTTCTAATTCAACATCTTCAATATATTTTATAAATTCAAATATGAAAAATAAAGAACATTCTTCTCGTATTATTGACAGGTGAATAATTTATGAGGCTGTGCTCCTTTGACATATTTTAAAAACATGTTGACTAAATGAGGTAAGTTTTACAATAATTCATATTCATAACAATAATTTATACAGAAATGAGTGCACAATATATCCATTATTTATCTATATATATAAAAGCGAAATGGCACTCACTCACTGACTGACTGACTGACTGACTCACTCACTCACTCACTCACTCACTCACTCACTCACTCGCATAACGAAAAATCTACCGGACCAAAAATGTTCAAATTTGGTAGGTATGTTCAGTTGGCCCTTTAGAGGCGCACTAAGAAATCTTTTGGCAATATTTTAACTCTAAGGGTTGTTTTTAAGGGTTTCAAGTTCGTCTTTTAGCATGTATATTCTTCTTCTCCCAATCTCTTAATTATAATTGAAATTTTCATATCATATGTTACTATAGAACTATAATCTAGATAGAGTACCTCTTCGAAACAGTTGTTAACTGGCAACTAAATTAATAATTTTGTCAGGTTGGCATTAAGTTGAGTTGACTTTGTTAGGTTGGCATCAAGTTGAAGATTTAAATGCATTTATCGCGGAAAAATTGATTGGGCACTGCTACTTCAATCCTGGGAATATTATATAATTAGCCGTCAGGCTCGCTTCGCTCGCCATATCCGTTTAGCCAGACGTTTAGTCTGGACCCCCGACTGGATTGTCCTAACATATGATAAAAATGCTCAAATGAAAAATGCAGGCGAGCGAAGCGAGCCTGCTGATCTCATTCTTGGACGACCCAGTCGGGGGTCCAGGGGGCGGAGCCCCCTGGCTAGACGGATATGGCGAGCGAAGCGAGCCTGACGGCTAGTCATATATAAATTACATACAAGATAAGATACATAGTGAAACATTATAAACATAAGGTGAGATAGTAGCAGTAGTTACATTAGCTATGTCTTGTATTGGTTTACAAAAACTTCTCATGATAGAAATATTTTTATTTTCTATAATTTGATTTTTCTATAATTCATTTGTCAATTTTAGTTCCTTGAGAAGAAGAATATCGTGACATTATGTAGTAGGTAATCAATCATTCTCATATGATTGAAGCTCCTTTTCCAATACTTAAATGTACATATCATCAACTAAAATAACGAGAGCTATCCACAGTATAATTATTCAACTCTAATTCACCTCATTTATTAGTACAGTACGAAATAGATCTTGACTGAGTGTGATTAGAGATATTTATTCCATATTTTTGTGTCCAATGATTAACATGTGAGATTTTTATCTAATTTCCTTCCTTTCACCTTGAAAATTCCAGACACTACATCTCTGAGCGACTTCAAAATTTTATTCGCAGGATCTGAAAATGATCCTTATGAAAAGATGTGCATCCTTCTCAAAAGAAAATATGGCAGCCAACAAGAAAATCCACCCACAAGTACACCAGCTTATAATTATCTCAATCCAACAAACAAAATGGCTTGAAAAGATATGGCCTACATGTTCATTTATGATATAGAGGCCGTTGAATGCACGAACGATGCAGGACCTCTGTGTATTGGTGCTCTAATCATTGCTACCCCATTGCTATTCAATAGCTCCAATTATGGTTTGAAGAAGGTTGAAAAGAAGAAAATGAAGAGGTGAAGGTGAGGAGGATGAGGAAGATGAAGGCGGGTAAGAAGGGGGGTTCCATTACAGTGCGGAGGTTGGAGAGTGTATGAAGGAAAATAAAAGAGATTCTACTGCCGGGCTGGGCTGGTTGGAGGGGGTGGTTTCATCAGAAGACGAAGTGGTTGGGGGTATTCTCTCGTCTTCAAGGGTGCTTACTTGTCGAAAATGGAGTGAATGGTGCTTGCAGCCTATAGAAAGGAATAGGATCAAAGCTGTAAGGAGAAGGGCTGACGGCCGTCGACCTCTTCATGCTACAATCGATACGGTTTGCCGAGATAATTAAATATCGTCCCCCCTTTTTAATAGTCTGCATAATATAATTAGCTCAACTTCGCCCGATTATAATTCGAGCTGTCTCTGGAGGGTGCAAGAGTGCGGTTGCAAAAATTCGTGATGAAAAATGCGTTTGCTGAAAAGAAATTAGTCTGTCTTGAATAGAAAGCTTTTTTCGCGGTTCTTCCACGGTATATGAGAATATATTTTCATCTAGATACCGTGGGTTCCTCTACATGGAAAATATTCAATGAAATTCTACTGAAATGTTGAACCGTGCAGAATTTTCAGTATTACAAGGAAGTTATTGAATATTAATTACCAATCACTCAGCAAAAAATAATGAAAATTGGATTTTTCAACATGAAAAATACAATAAATGAATGCTAATCATTGTATCAACTCAATGTTAGTTCGAAAAAAGAAACATATCAATGCTACAAGGATAATCTGCTGCAAGTTGTCAACCTATTTGATCACTTACATTTAATTTAAACTTTCAATCATTAATCAAGCTCCTAATTATTTTCTTGAATAAAGTCAAAATATTATGGGAATGGGAAATAAGTCTTTCTCTCTATAAATATATTTTTATTCATGAAATAACATGGTAATATTATAAAGTGTTTTTTGTTAAAAAAACAACAGCATTGATGAGGATTTAGATTCCAATATATATTTGTCTTTATTCAAACACTAGTCCTTCTTTAAATTGTTCATCATTTCACATATGGGTATAAATACAGTCCAAAACTTGACACTTCTGATGCAATCTTTTTAGCAGCGATCAAGTTGAATCTGAAACAAAAATATTAAAATATTAACGATGATTAAGCTTATTTTGAAATATTGAACTCTATCATTACGTTGTTCAAACGTCATACCCAGATACGTTTTTACAGTTCAGTATTTTTTTACTTTTCTTGCCCTATTACCATAGGTAAGGAAAGTAGGCCCATTGCTTTCCAAAAAAATTTAAGGTACCCTAATTTCATGTTTTCTATACGTTTCAAGGTCCCCTGAGTCCAAAAACATGATTATTGGGTGTTGGTCTGTATGTGTGTGTGTGTGTGTGTGTGTGTGGCTGTGTGTGTGTCTGTGAACACGATAGCTCCATTCCTAATTAACCGATTAACTTGAAATTTTAAACTCAAGGTCCTTATACCATGAGGATCCGACAATAAGAAATTCAATAAAGAAAAAATAGTGGATAATGACTAAAAAACCATGTTTTTCACGGTTTCCTCGAAAACGGCTCTAACGATTTTTTTCAAATTTATACCATGGATAGCTATTTATTTAGTTTATTTTATTTTTTAGTTAGTTATTTATTATTTTTACAAAGTAGCACTGAATGGGAGAGAAAAACTAAGGATACTCCTTATAGGCTACTATTTCTCTCCCAAATTTAGATCACATTTTAAAAGTCCAAAATAGGGTTATATGGTTTCACTTTTCTAAAATTTAGTCCATTTTCACTAAAAAACAACGGAAACTAAGAATTTTGAATTTTGACGGTTAAAAACAGAATAAAAAACAAAAATATCACACTCAAATCACCATTAATTTGAATATTTTTGTGTAATTTAACAAAATTTAGAGCCAGAAAAATTTATGAGCCCTATCAACTGACATGAGTCTCATTTCTGGGAAAATTTCAGGAGCTCCGTAATATTCTTGAGAAAAATGGCGGATAATGACTAAAAAAACATGTTTTTCACGATTTTCTCAAAAATGACTTGACCGATTTTTTTTTCAAATTCCTACCCTGTATAGTTATATATCAGTTCTATTAACTGGCATGACTTTCCTCCCTGAGAAACTAACAGGGGGTCCACCCCATCCTTGAGAAATTTAATTTGTAACCTCCTTCTCGTGCTTGAGGTAGGTGGGTAGAGTAGTTTAAGCAAAAGAACACACGTCGATATTTTATTTGTAAAACAGCTGTTATGACAACTTTTAAAAAATCCTCAAATTTCATAATATTCAAACAAAGGAAAATGTACTCTGAAAACAATAACAATAGTATAATCGTAGTTTTAATAAAATTATTTAGCCGCCAATCGGCATAATGTTATTCCCCTAGATTATCCTCGTTTAAGAATGAGGCTTATGGATAAATGAGCAAGGAAAGTTGTGTGAGTGTACCACACCAGATTTTTCATGTTTTTATTACTCTCATTCGTGCTGCTTGTATAAATTACATCACACAATTTCAGATCAAGAAACAAGAGAGCTTACATAATCACTCTAAATATTATTCTACTGTTGGATAGATCTGCAAGATGCTCGCAGGTTCTAACTTCCTCTTCAAAATTCGTCATTTACTTATCGGTCTCTACATGCTTTTTGGGAATACCTACATAATACTACTTGATAGACCTATGTGAGTCTTTGAATGATCAATAGCTGAAATATATATTCTGTTATAGGTACCTTAGTTAGACATTACTGAGTTCATTGGAGAGATAGTTCAAGCCTGGAGTACTACTTTTTTTGTATGTATGTTACAATAATATTGTAAAGTATGTCATAATTTGTAGAATGGCCGAAAACATTGATGTGAGAATTTTACGATAATTTTGAATGAAATTTATTCCACAGCCCCATGGAGAAGTTTCTGTTGGCTTGAAAATGAGTGGAAGAGCAGCTTTCAGTAAAAGTTCAGAAAGAAGAAAATAATAAATATTCAAAATGAACTTTGTAAAGGCCAACAGCACTTTCATGATTTCATCATATTTTTTGAAAGTTGCTCCGAGAACTCTGAGGAAAATGGCTCCATTTTCCATCAGTTTTCTCGAACTTGATGTTTTCTCGATATTTACATAATCCAGATGTAATTATTTCTTTTACAGGGGAAATTCCCATTGCCTGTTCAGATACTGCTCAGAAACAGGTCCTGCTTGAACGAAATTAATAAACTTTTTCGTTAGAAATGGTTTGGTTAGAGATGGAATACTAATAATAATTGATATTAAAAACCTGATGAGCTCCCTTCTAGCTGAAGAAGTTGTTCTGATTCGGGAACGGAAAACAAAGAACACGTTCCTCGAAGTTATATTATGTTCATGTTTAGCTCATTAAAAAGTATTTTGTTTTAAAGTTCAATCAGATACTTCAGAGATTCAATAAAAATAATTATTATACTCATATACTTAATCATCGTATATACTTAATCACATCATAGGACTGCCTTATCAATACAGATAGCAGCGTGACGCTGATAACATTTATCATCTTTACAGTGTTTTCATACCGATTAGTTCACTCATCTCAGCATAGTTTTCCAATTATTATTATCATCGCTCCCTGGTAGATAACAGCTGTCAACAAGATTGTTCTATGTTTAATCCTTTGCCCCTTTATTGTCATTTTTTTTCTTGAAGGGGTTATATTGAGAAGTTTCAAGACACAAGCTATATGATGATGACACGAACAGGGCGAAATATACTGAAAACGCAGATGGAAAAAGATCTTTGCAGTCTTAAAGAAGGGTTGATTGATGAACAAGTCATGGATGTTGCTGTGAAAATTCATACTGTTCTTGAATACATCTCAAAAACGTACTCAGAGGATGCAGTAATTGATTTAATACCGGAAATTACCTCCCTTCTTAACAAATATGATGCTTCGATTAAAGTGAACGACGATTTGAAGAGAATATTGGCTGACTCGGCAGCAGAAAACAAGTCACTTCATTTAAAACTCTTTCAAGAAAAGAATAGTAGGAAAAATAATCTCGATGACTCTATATACAATGAAGAGAGGGCGAATGCTGAGATTGATGACCTCAAATACAAATTAAAATTATCGAAGGAGAATTCAGAACAGATGAAGGAGGATATTAGCTCGAGAGATGCTATTATTAATATTTTGCAATGCGACTCTCAACTTGCTACAGAAAAAATTGAAAAATTGCAGTCAGAACTAAATTCTATTAAAAAATTAGAAGATTGCAAGTCTCCAAATTCGAGATCTGAGTTTGTCATGCCCAAGCATACATCAAGACCTAGAACTAGTGCTTTCAGTTCATTTACACAGACTGAAAATAGATTCTCTGTATTGGAGGAGAAAGAATCACAGCCCTTGCTGCCGGCTAAGAGAACTGATTCCAGGACTAGGCCTACTAGCTCAAGGTCTTTAAATGTACGATTGTTTGCGAGCAGCCAGGGTAGGGACGTATATAAGCACTTCAATGCTAGAAAACATCAGTTCTCTGCACATGGTGAAGCCGGGAGCTAAATTCAGGGATGTGGCAAAGGAGTCGGGTGAGCTGAGCGACAACGATGTGAGCGTCTTCTTGGCTGGTGGAAACGATATCGCCTGCAATGAGAGGAAGGAGCTTCACTCAGCACTTCGCAGCAAGCTACACGATCTGCAAAATCGACGGGCAAAAAATGTGATTGTGTTCTCAGTGCCTCACAGGCATGACCTTCCAAAGTGGTCTGCTATCAATCAAGAAATTAAGAAAGCTAATGAGGAAAATTTCAATCTATGTAAACACTTCAGAAATGTTTCATTTATTAATATTAGTGACATTGGTAGAAGACTTCACACCTCACATGGTTTACATTTGAACACTTGGGGAAAGAAATATGTCTGTAGTAAAATAATGGAAGTAGTAAATAGGGTAGCTGATGAGCAGAAATCCATTCCATTAGGGGCTTTTACAAATTCTTTTTTAGGCCAGACACCCTAAGGCTGGTGGATAGTTGTAGTCAAGGTGATGATGGTTATTTTGTGAATATATCATCTCCTCATCAAGGTCTGATTTGTAGTGAGGTGGAACCTGTAAATATAGATGTATATAGCTTGAATAACACCGACTTTGAGAAGGCAGGTATTGGATTTTTGTTCTTGAATGTACAAGGGCTGAATAAAAAATCAGTTATTTTGGAAAGTCTTGTTTCAGATTTAAAAAGTGGTTCAGGGGCTCCTATTCTGTTTCTATGTCTGACAGAACATTGGTTGTGTAACGATGAAATAGAATACTCACACCCTGAGGGATACTATTGCTCTTCTTATTTTTGTAGAACCAACCACATTAGAGGAGGCACCGCTATTTTTGTAGCAAATGGCATTGAAGCAAGAGCTTTGAATATAGATAGCTTTATTTCTGAATTCAACCTAGAAGCATCAGCTATCATAGTTGATAGATTTAAGATTATAATAATCTGTATCTATCATTCGCCAGGTTATGATCCATTTGTATTTCTAAGCGCTCTTGAGAGTCTTCTAACTCACCTATCTAAATGGGAGGGTTATATCATTGTAGCTGGAGGTGATTTCAACGCGGACTTTGATGTTACAACAACAAAGCCTACCGCGTTGGAGTTCCTCAACATCCTTCGACAGAATAACTGTTTTTGTATCAATTCGCAGCCGACCAGAGGTGATAGCTGCCTAGACAATGTTTTTGTAAATTGTCAACGCTGTCAAGTTAAGTGTTCTGTGGTTAAGGATTTTCCGTTTTCTGACCATGATGGATTGTTGGTGAGTCTGATAACACCCAAAATATCATGTATAGTTGATTCTGACGCTTCCGATAATTCAAGTGGTACTACCAAACTCATGTTACCTTCTAAAAACGTTCCTCTTCTCATTGAAACTCTGAGAAACACTGACTGGAGCCTGCTGGCTCTCAATGATTCATTGGATGCGTCGACAATGTTTAATATTTTTTTTAATTCCTTGACCAGCATTCTTAATTGTTACTTGGTTTCAAAACAGTGCAATACTAGAAATAGAGTAGTTAAAACAAAAGGAAAGTGGTACACCCCAAACCTTGCTAAGACTAAAGATAAAATTCTGTCTCTCGATTTTCTTTATAAGAGCACCGGTAGTGATGTAGTTAAAGCCCAGCTGATAGCACTGAAGAAAGAGTATACAAGAGAAATGTCTAATGCCAAAGCTTCCTATAACAGTACATTAATAAATAGTAGCAAAAATAAATGTAAGGCTGCTTGGGATCTAATTAAAAGTAGTTGTAACCTGTCGGGTGGAATAAAGCCTATGATATCACCAAATTCTTTTAATATGTACTGTGTCGAATCTGTAGACAAAGTAAAAAGTGACATTGTAAAGCCAAATAAGTCAGCAAAGAACTGTCTTCATAAAGCAAATAATAGGTCAAATGAATCTTTCAAGTGGAAAACTATTGTTGAAGAAGATGTCTTGAGAGCTGCAAAGCATTTAAGTAATTCATATAGTGACGATTATTACAACATGTCTAACAGTTTTTTAAAATCAATAATACCTTTCATTGTGACTCCTCTCACTCTGTGTATTAATAGAATACTGCTAGAGGGTATTTTTCCAGATATTCTTAAAATATCTAAGGTGTGCCCTATATTCAAAAAAGGAGATAAAGGTAAACCAGAGAGCTACCGACCAGTTTCCTTAGTACCAGTTATATCCAAGATCATAGAGATTCTGATTTGCGAGCAAGTAAATGAATTTTTAGAACGAAAGAAGGTATTATCTGGAGACCAGTGTGGCTTTAGAAAGGGTAAGGCAACAGTAGATGCTGTGGAGAGTCTAGTCTCTGATGTTATTCAGGCCTTTGAGAACAGGTGCTATACCCAGGTCACATTTTGTGACCTGAGTAAAGCATTTGATTGTGTTGACCATTCTGACTTGTTGGAAAAACTTGATTATTATGGATTCAGAGGTGAATCACTTTCACTATTTGGTTCATATTTGAAAGATAGAAAGCAGGCAGTCTGTATTAAGGGTGAGTGGTCTGAACTTGTAAATTTAAAATATGGGGTACCTCAGGGTTCTGTTCTTGGCCCTCTGCTGTTTCTGATAAGTATAAATGACTTGCCTCACAATGTATTGAGTAAAACAGTTTTATATGCTGACGACACAACGTTCTTGAATACCTCAGATAATTTTGCAGAACTCTCAAATCTTGTAAACATTTCATTGGCGGATGCAGAAGTGTGGTTCAGGGCTAATGGTTATCTTTTAAATGAAAGGAAAACTGAAAATGTTATCTTTAGTTTGAGACCTTATGATAAAGAACTCATTGAACACGGTGTAGTTAATAATGTAAAGTTCTTGATTTTTCATAATGTTCGATTCACTCCTACAATAGGTAACAAGTTTTGATGTCCTTCGAATATGACAATTTTAAGGGTACAATTTTTATTGTTCATCGACTACTGGAGACCCTACATTTCTGATGATTGACATTAATCTCATGTTTGATAAAATTCAGAATTTTTCCATTTTTCATATTACTGGTTTTTTTTCTTATATGTAATTCTATTATTTCCATAGAGACTTTTGAAAAGTGACTGAATCAGAAAAAGATGAGCATTGGATTGCGGTACCTGATTTCTAGAACTCCAATTTTTTCTCGGAATGGATTTCATCAAGCTGACTGGGAGAAAATTCCATCTGCAAAAGAAAGTAATCATTGTTAGTAAATCCAGCTGGCAGAGTTCTATACCAAGCATAGGACTCGAAGTGAAGTGCTGTAGAAGTGCTACAGGTCGAAGAAATAAGCAGTAAATTATCATTTCCCAATCAAGCAATTTGATTAAAAAGCCTTATTCGACGTTACTCACTTCGCTCGTCATTCTGTATTCCATTTATAATGTCATTCTACTGGCAATCTATTCAATATTCAATATGCCAAACAATAGAATATTTTGTATGTTGAACTATACCTGAAATATCACTATAGTGTATAATAGAAACTTGATAGTATCCTTTCAAGAAACTCAAAGAATCTTTGAATCGTGAAGATCATTGCCAAAATGGAATGAAAATGTTAAAAATATAAATTATTTGTCTACTTTTATCATAGTTGAAAAGGCGTACATCTAAGAATTGATTGCTTTTTGTATGATAAAGATATGTTGCAATCTTTGATACAGAATCAAGGCCGTAAATAATATTAAATGAAATTCTACCCTCCTTCAAAAAAAAACACTTAATACAATTTTCAAAAGAAAAACATCTTTAGATCATTGTAAAGATAATTAAAAAATGAATCAAAATCACTATATATAAATTATCCATATTCAGTTGCAGATTCAAAATAATTAAACATTAGTATAGACTGATCCAAAATCGACTCATGAGAAAACTTTAGGCTTTTTATCCATGGCTCAACTGTTCCGGAATAGTGATCACTACATGGCGGTTGAGAGCAAAATTATATCTGGAAGAAAATTCGAATTATATGAATGCTCCTCATATTAGGCTATAATATACTTTGTACTACATGACAACGTAGGCTTCATTAGCCACAATATTGAGTCATAATTGCCAAAATTCAGCTGGATTTGAATGCTCTCCCACACAAATTACCCCATATCCAAAGCCATCCCCTCTTAAACCTGTCTTCTCCAGCAATTAAGATTGCGTGGTCCGCGGTGTATCGCACGCCAAGTCGAATGAGAGACAGTGTTGAGACATCCGTAGCCCAATTGAGAAGCCCACACACTTTCGCCGAAAAACACTGATTGTATTAGACAGCAGACCTGTCTTTACCACACGCTTTCTTTACAGACAATGAATAAGGCATGTTTGAGAATTGTTTTCATTCCTTCAATAATTATTATTATGCCTCAGGGAAACTGAATTTTCCTTTTCTCGACCATTGAGGCTTGTTCCATAAGTAATTGATGTCATAAAAATTATGATTATTATTCAAATTTTCTAAATGTATGTGCTACAATGTTCAGTTATTCAATAATAAGAGGGTTTTAGATTGAGCTCAAACATAGAGACTTGCGGTTTATGACTCTGCTATCAATACTTTCAAAGGTGATCTGAATACTAAATCAGACCAACAGATAGTTCAAGCGGATGATTTATGAATTTTGTAGGTTGTACATCATCAACACACCAATAACCACAAGTTCCAATCATTCTATGGGACCTATTTTTCGTTGAAAGGAATAAATGGTGCCATTGTGTTATACAAAATATTCACCTTACTGACGTTTTATTCTTTTTTGTAATACTAGAGAACCTAATATTGAATAACTGGATTTTACATGGAAGTCGAATTTTTTTCTATTTTAATATATGCCATCAGCATAAACAATTGGATGATCAACCGTGTCTGTCTTTTGAATGATATATTCTATGCCGTGAACAAAGAGAGACAAGTATTGTAAAAATTCAATTTAGTCTTCGGCAATACATTTGAAAAATTTACTATAATTTGAAATTGTGAATTTATCCCTGATAAATCTTGACTAACACCAGAAAATATTATATAGATATATGATATAACACCAGTAATAGATAGATGAACAAATGGCATTCATTGATGAACCAATCTCACGTGTGAATGGAGTCCACTTTAATTTAAAGACAAATTGATAGGCATAACCAGAGAAACTTCTGTACTTGTTTAAAACTTCTATAGATTGTCTATTCCGTGACATTACTTAGTACTTACTGTAATAGACAATTAATTGGATTTAAATAGCATGCACATGTCCCACAACCACAGTGCCTTGTTTATGATCAACATCATGATTACGATAACAAGTCTCAATTTTTCACCTAGGACAAAAGTGAGTGGCGATAGAAATGATGTGGTGAGGCTTTTGATGGAATTTCATCGTGACGTGGGCCGGGGCAAGGGGTGGATGAACCCTTGACGTGGCATAATGAGAAAAAGAGGCCATTTTGGCGCACTACACCGTCCGCAAATTATCTCTCCTTGTCAGCTCATCATACCCGGCTCACTAAATTAATGAACATACGTTGGGTGCCAAGAGGGACAAAATTGAAAAATTCCCGCTCGTTCCTTTATTCTTTACTCGTGCTCCCCAGGGGAAATTTTTCTTCCCGGCTGCAGATACTAAGGAGCAACGAGCTTCCCTCTAATGTCATTTTCTTCTAAAATTATTCCTCTCCTCCCCTTCCATTTCAAGCTCCTTCGTAGTAACCATGACAACGGGAGGAAGAAGATCTCTTTTTAATCTCGTGAAAGATGCGCGGAAGGCAGAAGTAAAGCTACTTTTTTACTTTCCTTGCCTCACGCTTTCTTCCATGATATTAAAATACTGCCTTCCACAACACAAATACTGCCCAAAATGAGAAATACTTCTCTTGCTTCCCTCCGCAAACTCATCATATATTTACTTCTATTGCAATAATTCTACCCGTAGCCTCTATACGAATAAACCTACTTCTCCGTCGTAAGTTGGGAAAATGAATATCAAATATCTCCTTTTCTAAACAGGTCACTTTCGAACTATTTCAATTTCTGTTATGAACTTTCAATCCTGAAATTTATCCAAGGCTTCAGTTGCTGTGTTTTTGAGGTGGATTAACAATAGATGATGTAACATATTAAAATTCGATAAGCAAGCAAAATCGCTAATTGAAAGAATTTTATAGGTCTGGAGCAAAACAGCTATTCTATTATCGCCAAATGCGATAACAACAAATGAAAGATTAGATAATAACGGGTACCATGGCTAAAATTAGAACAGCCGAATAGGAAAGAATTTTATTTGCTATTTATTATATTATAAAGTATTGGAAATTTTGAGGTTAGGCTTAAATACCTACTGATCGGCGACCCAATAATCGATCAAGCCGTATAATGTGAAATCTAGCCAGACACCTTGGCAAAAAATTTGTTGTAAATAAATAGTATTCAACTAGAGGATTTTGGAAAGCACATGGCTACTAATTATAGAGGGAAAAACAACTTATAACATTTAAAAATATTTATTATCTGTAATGAGCATGAACAAATACACCAGAATAAATAAATAAAATATTAAGGAAGTAGGATAGTCATAGGCGCATGGATACAGTAGTGAATTTGCATGAACCAATCAAATAACAGTAATCGATAGGCGGCAATAGAGAGCCGATTCAAATGTATATATAAATATTTTTATAAATGATAAGAATTTATAAATTATCACTACTCAGTTTATGTATCGGATATGGTCCGAGTAATTATAAAATGTTATACCTAAGATATAGGTAATAATTTAGTAGATTGGCACGGACTATTTGATCCTTTTAATGGCGTAGTAGTGAAATATTTAAATATAATATGTAAATTTGCAAGTCGGAAATAGGATTGTAGAAAATAAGGGTAGGACTTCCCCACTTGCCTGCCAGACGCCACCATGGAACGACACTAAATTTTATAGAGCACAAGTCCCTTTGTTGAATTGTACATTTGAAAGACTTGAAATATAAATTCATTAATTAATTTTGTATAAGACTTAGGGATGCTGTATTAAAGCATAAGTCATTAGATATTTATTTATTCCCTTGGAGAGGACGACTTCAGCCACCAAAAATTCAGGACGACCAGGAAATTCGGATCGCTACCATCGTCTTGTGAAAATTCAGCACGTGAGTGATAAATTGTCGAAATATATAAATTAAGGGCGCCCTCAGTGCTTCGAGTGAAACAAAAATAAAAAGCTAGCTCGTCGAAAAGGTTATAAATATTAAAAATTATTATAAAACTTGCGCAAGTCTTAGAAGGTACAAGAAACATATATTATTAGTTAAATGAATTATATCAAATGCATATGTCTAAGGATACACAGATTAAAGAAATATTTAAATTTAATATTATAATGAATAAATGCTCACTCAATCATTAATTCTGTTAGCAAATTATAGAGATATGAATGTAGCTCTTGTTCACTGGGTAAATTGATTTATCTGATTCCACCAGAGGCCGAACCTTGAGCCCTGAGATATATATATATATATTGAGAAATATACTGAGATCTATAGATATTAATATATTTATGACTCATGATTTATCAATTGATTATATTTTATTATTTTTGGAAAGGAGATATATAGTGAGATTTTTTAAATCGACAAGCAGCAGCAAGTCGATACCTGAACTGCATGAAAATAAATGCATACGATTGATGATTTAAAAGCACATGGTAACGTTTCGTGCTAAAGAACTAAAAGTGGTGAGCCAATCTGTGATATTTTATTTTTGATATATTTGTTCTTATTTTTATTACTTTTGCTTGTTGCTCTATATATATTTTTACATTTATTTGGTCATTAATATTTTATTGTACAATATATGTATCAAATTTTTTATGGTGTATCCTTTATTTATTTCTCCACTTCCATGCATGACCAATCTCATATTTATTTATCGAATTATCAGTATTGAAATATTAAGAAAATTACCATCCGGCTTTATCCTTCACCGAATAAGTTGGTTTAGTCAGCGATATTTAGCATTGATAATCAAATCTTTGGAAATAATACGTTCCAGAGATTTATATAAATTATACAAGAGCAGTGAACTGCGGGAGCTCCTGAGCGAGCCTATAAGAATTTTGTCTAAGTTGTATTCTAAGAACAACAACCAGAGTCATTATAATTTTGTACTCATGCTTTACCGACTGCAGCCAAGCCAGGCAAACCGTTATCACCAAAAATAACGTTACAATGATAACTTTGAATCTCCTTCTGAGAGAAAAATATTTTTGATATCGGGATTGGATGAATAAAATTTCAATTTTTAAAGCTTTAGAAAAATTGTCTAGACAAATTTAGTGATTCCCTTTGACCTCGAAGTAATAAATTTTGGGTGATTGTCCACTCATATCAATGTTCAAATTTGACTAGAATCTGAAAAGTTTATGTTACTGATACCAGAGAGGTATCTTTCTGGTTAGTCCATTCTCCCTGCTCTCTGAAATTTCTCCATAAATTCTTCTCCTTTCAACGTTCTAATTCAACTTTATTTTTCATGCTTCTTTTCTATCATGGAGTAACAGTTTTTTTTTCTACTCAATATTAGATATTCCTTTTCCAATTACATTTCAAACATGAATGCTCTCAATCAAAACCTAGTCCAATTCCTATAAAATTCAACTTTTCTTATGTTCTCAATTTATCAGTTTTCATATTGTATCATTCCAGAAACAACTTGTGCTAAACTCCTGTTCTTTTTCTATTTTATATTCTATCTGGTGACTGTTACATTCAAACACCAAGACGAAGAGCACCAAAACTCTCTTCATAATCTCATTTCTATTTCTCACAAAACATTTCGAATTGAGAGTCATTATTCCATCTCGCTGAACGAAGAAATAATTTGGCGCTAATTTTCAGTACGAGGAGACCGATTAATGCTTGAGAGCTTCCGAGCTCGGTAAATCACTCTTAAATGATGCTCTCCATCTAATTACACGAATAAGTTGTCCGAATGTTCTCAGCACAATCAGTAATTCAACGCAATGTTCTATTTGGAAATTATAAGTTGCGTCGACTTGATAATCCTCTTAGAAAGGCATAAAAAGCACTTGCCATGCAAACGTGGAATCCTTGACTTTCGGAATCAAATTAGAGTGGCAGAAAATTTAAGTAGATATTAAACAGTTTTACTCGGGAGTGTTCTGAATAGCAGAACTGGAAAAACTTTAGCGATTTGCTGAGTTGCGACTTGTAAGCTGTGTGCCAAAATTTTGAAAGACTAAGTTTAAAATAAAAGTTTGCGACGCTTTGCCCGAATGGGAAGTGTATGTCAGCTCGAAGATGAGTTGCTCAAGCGTGATGAAATCTGTTTGGAAAAGTTTGAAGCCGAAACAAAGAGTTGCAAATTAAAGCAAATCCCTGATGGCGTGGTGGAATGGCGTGGGGGGGAAAAGTCAGAGTAATAAGGGAACAGAAAAGAACGACAAGCATTGTATTCGACGAACTCTTCTCTAACAAAGAGACTTATTACCCTTCCGTTTTCGCAACCTCTGCCCAAGAATGGACAGCAATGGCAACAAAGCAACTCGGATAACCCTCGATCAAGTAAATTGGAGAGAATGACAGTAACTTCCTTATGAAGTTTGTCTTGAGACACGTGCTGCTAAAGATTGGAGATGTATATTATTTCTGAAATAAAATATTATAATTCTTGAGATACTGTACTTGAAAAATTAAAACACCACGTTCAAGAGCTATTAGACCTAATAGCTTATTAGACCTATCAATATAGTAGTATCAATTCTCAATGTTTGAATATGTTCCAATGCAATGTTTCCTTAATTCCCTTGGAAGAACTTGAGGATTTTAGGCTTTGCTTGGCTTCTTATCATATTGATGATAATGATATTTGAATTGATAGGCCTACTTTAAAATTGAACTGAATCAATAATGAATAATAGGCTAAAACTTGTATTGAATGTATTATAAATAAAATGCCTGTCATGGCAGTCTTGGTAATCGTTTGATCTTTAGTATCATCAACTACTCTCCAATTGAAATTAAATATTTCAATTTATAATTTATCAGCTATGGAATTACAACACGAATGAGTACATAATTGTCATGAAACTTACGAGAATGAATCAATATTCTTGAAGCAAGTGTTAAAGAAAACCTTCCAGCATGTTAATAGCATGAAGACAATCCGATGCATTGCGAGATCCACACTTTTCAAAGCATATTATCATTGATATGAATGGAACCAACCATTCTCATTCCCGAATGAAGTTTTCACAGCTCACAGTGTTTTATGGAAATAATGTATTTATTTAATTGCCCAATACGCTTACTAGTGAGCGGAGTATCGTGGTGCGTCATCATTGTGTGAGGAATATGAATGTTGTGGTGTGCAATTGAACTTTATAAATTCGTGAACATATCTGTATCTGTATTATAGTTCACAGTTCACGGTGTATACATAGTAGTGAATACAGTGAATACTCTTCAACTTAAACTTTGAATCAATTAAATTAAGTGATTTAATTCAGTTTTACCAGTATTTTGAAGTTTGAGAACTGTCAATCACTCGGATTCAGCGTTCCGTTTCTTCAGCTTGCAAGTAGTGAGTGAGGTGATTAATTCAGTAATGACCGCAAAAGCGCGTTTTGTTGCAAACCGCCGCAACAGTCAAGTCACACGTGCCTCTGACAAGTCAACGCTAGCCTTGCCTTCTGCTAACTTCAACGCCTCACTTCTCTCTCACTCACTCGTTGTCAAACTATTCTCTCCCACTCACACTCTCTCTTTCTTTTTATGCTATCTCACTCTATTCCTTTCTCTCTTTACTCTCTTCCTCTCTTACTCACTTCATTACTCTCTTTCTTTCTCACGTTGTATCATTCTCTCTTTATCTCTTACGGTACTCACTCTCTTTCTCTTTCTCAACCGGTCGAGTGTTGATGGGAAAGATATTATTTTATATCCTTTTCAGAGAATCGACAATTATTTGTTGAAGCACCGCCGATTTATTAAGTTACATCACAATATTTTATTATCGTTTTTCTTATATTGCATTCAATTTTTATTCTCAAGACTATTTTTTATACTTTGTGAAATTCGTTGAATAACTAGCAATACCGTCATTTAATATAAATTAGTGTATAAGCCGGTAAATATTGTAACATACATACATGAATAATTCTAATCTAATCTCTGTTTCCCTTTTCCTCTCTTGATGTTGATGATATCCTTAAGTTTGTTGATGGTATTGATATAGCTTACTGTAACTCAGTTAAAAACCTTACAATTATGAATAAAAATCTTGACTGGTCTGATCAAATCAATAAAACATGTAAATTTGTATTCTGCCAAGCATTCATTGAAGAAGATGCAAAATATTCTTCCTAGAAACATTAGATTGTTACAGATTGTTACTACTGGTCAAATCGCTTAAATTCCCTCGCTTGAATGTATTGAAATTCTGCGCTCTATGATATGAATGTAACTTTAAACGACGAACTTCTGCGCTGTCAGAACTATTGCCTCAGGTTTGTTTACTCTCTCCAACGTGATGAACGAATCACTGAAGCCCATATTGACAGTTCAACTTTAAAGCAACCTGATCAGAAAATGCTTCGAATAATCAAGCTTGTTAGGGACATTTAAAAATACGGCAAACCAATCTATTTCAAAAATGATTTCAAAATTGTTTCCAAAGGTAGGGGAATTGATGCGTCCCACACTAGAACAGATGAAAATACTCTAAGAATACCAAATCATCGAACAACTATTTATTATTATTCATTTATTTTCTGTGGATTCAATTACAAATCATATAAATATGATCGGGAAAGAACAAAATTATACCAAATCTTTCCTTGTTAGCGGTTGTCGTGTATTGAATGCACTCCCAAATCCTATTAGGTCAATAGAGAGTCGAGCAGGCTTCATCCCTACATGTACATTTATTACCTGTTCGAAAAAATGGCTGGAACCGTTCAACCCTAGAGCTGCATGACATTCAAATTAAACCTTAATACTTTATCATCATATTCCTCCACTCCCTAGTGAGAATTATGAGTTTTTTTATTGCATTCTAACTCATGTAAATTTGGCATCATCGAATTATTATACGTTCTAAATCAGTTCTTTTAGTTCTTAATTCCAAATCTTTGTGGAGTGGATCTTAGCATTTTTATTCAACATCCCTCTGTTTTGTATTATAATTTCCCTTCCTTATTAACATTTTTTTGTGATTTAAATGTACGAATCTTCAATCTTAATTATTATTCACTCCATTCTGTCAATTAATTTACTCTCAATGATTTATTTTCACTTCTTGATTAATTTTCTAGGCATAATAATATTTCGCTTGAATTTCCAACCTTTATACACGGTCAAGTGATGAAGTGTATTCTCGATACCCTTTCTGGGAATGGACATCTAAAGGTCCAAACTTCACCGTTTCATGTGAAAACATTACAGTAGTACCTAAATATTCGCTTATTTCATCATATATTTCTTTACTCAATTTCATTATAAAACTCTTGAGTCTGTATATGTTATCATGTTATTTTTCTCTTACTGGTAATTATTTTTAACGCTAGAACGTCAGTTGTATTTTGTATTGTTAAACAAATTAATTACGGAATCTGAATCTTTTTCTCTTTCGTGTGTTAATGGGAAGGATATCGTTTTTCAAATTACATCCAATCCTTATTCTCAATAAACTAATTGTTTATACTTTGTGAAGTTCGTTGAATAATAAGCAATATTATCATTTTATGTGAATTAGTGTATAGGAATTTTCCTATTTAGTTTATAGGAATAATCGTATTATATTAAGCGAGCAATTTCTTTATATATGTATATATTTTTATATTTGGTTATTGTTTATTGGCTATTTATATTTATTTATGGTTATTTATGTCAGACGGATCTCGAAAACGGCTCTAACGATTTTCACGAAATTTGGAACATAGTAGGTTTATGATATAAAAATTCGATTGCTCTAGTTCCCATCCCTGGAAAACTCGCTGAAGGACATAAAAAGGATAATTTCATCCTTGGAAAAACAGATAAAAATTTCGTCGTCCGTCGATAACAGTAGATGCGTGTGCCTGTGTGGGTGATCAGCTGTGTAATCAATCAGCTTACTGTATCTCGCGAGAAATCTAGAAATTTTAATAGACTCGATCAAAATAATCTGATTTGTTGACATGACATGGTAGGCCTATATCATAATATTCAAAGTTAATTATTATTTCACAGTTTAAAGTGAAAACAGTATAAAGTGTTAAGTGATTATTAAGTGTTATTCTGTTATTCAATTTGGTTTGTAAACAATCTAAATTAGAACTTTTTTTTCAAATATTTGGACTGAAAATTGGACCTGAATTCAAGTGTATGGAACATAAACTACTTTTTGGACCATTTATAGTGTATAAATCAAAATTTGGGGAAGAAACAGTTTTGGGCTGTGCCTGTTAGTCCTTCCCCAATCATTTTGAAGAATTGTGTTCTGTTTATCAATAAATAAATAACTAGCGAAGCTCGTGTGATCAGCTGGGATCGATGACTCCAATAGGGCTTTTAAAACTTGAAAAATATTAGAAAGACTTTAATTTAATTTGAAAGAGGGAATTACAATGAATAAACTGGACTGGTCAAAATGAAACAATGGGTGGCTCAAGCTTAATAATGAATTAGGGACTCACCAGCCACAATGTACACCCTCACAGTTGTCCACTCCATCCTCCCGTGGTCGCTGCTTTTGGGTATTCTTCAGGTGACGGTTGGAATTAGAATCATTGGCTGGGGTTCCCGAATCAACCAAGAAACCTCGTATTTGTCGTCATCGCCGAACAACAGCTAACCCCCCACTCAATAGAAATTGCCAAAATGGTACGATATCGTACGATATTGGAAAAATTTGAAACAAGAGTCAGTGACCACAGAATGTGACATGGGATTGCACAAAAAGTCTATTGTGACAGGCTTTTAAGAATTCAATTTGTAATTATGGACTGCTGGCTAAGCAGAGCGTTGCCAAAATTTTGAATTCTTACAATAAATTTCTCCAATTAGATAGTCAAGCTACTATTGTCTAATTCAATAAAGGAGTCTCATCGAGGTAGAATTAGTTCATAGTTATCCAATACTGCTCATTCAGCGACTATGCAAAATCATACGATAAATTCAGAGCAGTTAATTATTCCATTGATTGCAAAATAATATTCCTAAAGCAGTCTACGAATTTTCTTTCAACCGGTAGTACCATATAAGGCACAATGAGTCAGCAGTAGCTACAATTGGAATTAATACAATACATTCTTACATGCTAAGGAGCTTGTTTCATATTTAATCTAAAATACCTCAATTGTAACCACATATTATATTACACTCGGTACCCCGATATTAATTATATTAATAAAGCAAATTCATTATGTAACATACATGAATGAAGAACTCTAATCTAATCTTCCATTCTCTCTCACTCTCTCTCACACACACGCACAATCAAACTCTCTCTCTCACAATTTAGTATTGTATTGGAGGGTTAAGTGTAAGAGAGGGCCGACTGCGCCCTAACTTCGCCCTCCCAGGTATAAAATAAAGGCAGTCATTCTATTCTATTCTATTCACTCCCTCCCTCTCTCTCTCTCCTCTCTCTCTCTCTCTCTCTCTCTCTCTCTCTCTCTCTCTCTCTCTCTCTCTCTTCCACACTCTCTCACACTTATCTCCTTTTCTCACTACTTATGGTATTTCCTATTATTTTTCTTTTCTCTAGTCACCTATATTCTAATCTTTACCACTCTATCTTAACGTACCAAGTCCCATGTGGTCTAGTGGCTAGGATATCTGGCTTTCACCCCGGGTGAGCCCGGGTTCGATTCCCGGCATGTGAAGCTTTTTTTCAATCAGGGGGAATTTTTTTTCTAATATCCATATTTCTCAAGTAATGAGGACTGTTATCTGTTCCATCTTTGATGTAGTTAGATCACAATAATGCTATCTTGAATTCAAATAATTATATTGCACTCGATCTGATTACAATAGTGCGATAATATCCCTCTAGCTGTAAGCTATTTGAGGGATATATAAAAATAATCCTTTACATACAATAAAAACAATCAATAACAATAATTATATTTCTCAATTAACCTGATTATATTTCTTCATTTTTGTAACTGATTGTTCTCTTTTGTCCATTGCACCATAAATTAACTTAACTTAAACTGACTTAACTAAACGAAATAAGACTCATAGAAAAAGACTTTACTTGGTAAGCGACAATTAACATGATAATCACTCTGGGATATTACCTAATGTTACTCACTCTAAACATAAATATTTATTAAATCATAATATAGCCACATTGAAAAACTAAAATTATTTTAAACTCAAAAAATATAATAGATAGTCAATAAAAAATTCATAAACTCGAATAAACACAAAAAACAAAACACAACTCATTTCCTGAAACTAATCAAAATGATTTATCCCTATGAAGTGCACTTTGAGTTTTGTTTGAAAATTCATTGATTTGAATAACATTATTGTTCTGTTCATACTTTGAATTAACAATACAATTTCAGTTAAATCTGGTATCTAAGCCACCATTTGATTAATCTACATAAAGAAAAAATCGAATTCAAACATTTTAGTTCTATTTTGACACTAACAAGTAACCCGTGCTTTGCACAGGATAAAATTTTGAGTTGTATAATCCAATCTACTTATGTCCAGAAAACATCACGGATTGGGGTTATTATTTATAATTTTTTTTCAAAATTACGTCGATGATCTTCAACAGGGTTAAAAATTTTCAGCGGTAAAAGAAACATTAGTTTGATTTGTCTCGAATTCTCAACCTTACATTCATTAATCGTGCATGCTACGAATTACGCCAAATCTGTGTCTGTTTGGGCTTTCACTGTTGCGTAAATCTATTCAATTCATTTTTTCAAGTTTTTTAAATTCTGGAAACTCACTACTTTTACTCTGTAGAACTTATACAACTTTGAGTATTATGAAGTATGACGAAAAATCTCATCTCATGTGGAAATACAATTAATTCTGAAAAAGTTTCCTCAGAAATTTTGAAATTCAGTTTAAACACAGATAAAATAAGTAATATTCACTTCCTTTATAGTATAAGGGAGTGGAGGAGTACTAGGGAAAATAGAAAACCATGTCCTACAGCCAAAATACCAATTTTCCATTGTAATTACTTTTGATGCTTTCCTAACCGATCACATCAATATTTTGGATCATATTGTTATACAAGTGTTGAATTCTATCAGAATCACCTGTTAGGTGCATCTAATTTTCTAGTTGGGAGACGCTCATAAGAACACCTCAAGGATCAAAATTTCAAACACTTATAACTGATCGGATCTTCTCTTACCACAGCTCATCCTTCTCGTCAATCTCAAAAATGACAAAATCTAAATGAGGAAAACGAAATATAGCGAAAGTCGACTGAATTACTGGGTCCTCTTGATGAACTTCCGGTTATTATTCTCATACCAGAATTCCTGGTAGTTAAGAGTCTTTCTGAAGAGCCCTTCAGTGGAAGTTTAGCGCATTTATAATGTACTTGATGAAAACAAGTGAGAAGTAATTGACAGATGAGTTATCAAGCTTCTTATGCATTTCTTTCAACTATTTCAACTGGGTACTATTCTATTGAAGCGATATTGTAGGAATTGAAAATGATCAAAATAACTAATGCTTTTCCAATAACACAACCTGAAGTGTATTTTTTACAATTGGTACAGGAATATAATATATTATCATGACACGTTTTAGATGATCTGGAACCTTCATTCAAATTTTACTTCATGGAGCAAGTAACAAAGTCATTGCTGATGATTATTATCTGCTGTAAAATCTGCTGTGCACAGGTGACTTCTTTTGTTATTGTTCAACTATTGTTCTGCACGTCGCCAGGTTCAAGTTATTTGGTTGGCATCAAAAACCCGGTAAACAGAAACTTTAAAAGAATCTCCTTTTATATGAATTTAAAATTTCGTGAATCTCCAGTTTTACTGTTTTTTGCCACTATTACAATACTAAACACTGGATAAATTGGAGATTATTTGAAAATAAATTGGTGTTCTCCTGATTTATTATTATTTGTATTTACTATTTGAATATATTCATCATTCCAGAATACTTGAGTTACTTGAGTTAAACATTACAGAAGAAAGTTTTGATGGATTCAAAGTTATTGAAGAACAAATGTAGATCAACTCCTAGATAGGACAGTCAAGAAATATGATCAAAATATCTGATTGAACAGGAACCATATTCTAATCCTAATAGGACTAAATACCAATCAAATTATTGATGAAATGTTAAGACTTGCAAAACAAATTCTATTCAAGTGGTTCATTTTATTCTCCTCTTTATAACTCCTCTACGAGGTAATTATCATTTTCTCCATCAAGTATAGAATTGGAATTAAAGTTAAATATGAAACGAATTTTCTCAAAATTATTTCATACTAGTAAAGTGCAATCAATGGTCTCATTCGAATAGACAGTGATCCTCACACGGAAGCAATACTACAGAGTAGCATGCAGTTGTAGATTATTCTTTGAGGTCTGCTTTTTCTACAGTGGTTACTTATTTATAAAGCGTCACTACTCGCAAAGCAAGGGAGGAGTTTTTGAGGGGAGCATTTCGAGCGCAGCTGAAGGGTGATTGGAAGTTGTTGAACTCTCCTAGAAGCTCTCACTTTCACCACCAGGGAATATTCAGCAGCACTTACAGGCTCCTGAAAAAGCATTCTACGCTATCTAACGGCACATTGCTGAACTCACTGAAGAGTTTAATCCTAAATACAGTACTGAGTAGCCACAAATAACGAAATCCATGCACTGTAAGTAGAGAGGCTACAAACGCTTACATAGGGTGTTTTACATAAGAGACCTAGGAGGTGAATATCGAACTTTTTCCTCATAATCACAATTCTCAATTACATTTTTTTTCTATATTGAGAGACCTCCATGTTATGAATTCGCTAAGACAGGATATTCTTCCATATCCCTACTTCTCTTTGACAATAGCCTAACTCGAAAAATCCACTATTTTTTAAGGAACAATGATTGGTGTAAATAGTAAATATGTCCTTATGGTCTTCTGTTATTCACAATAATTTACATCTAATTCTTTCAACTTGTTCTAATTTTTCAAATAATCAGGCTTACCAAGCTTGCCTCCACACAATTTGGAAGAATTGAATATTTAAAAAAACCGAGTAAGCAGTACTTCAAAAATGTATTTTCATAGTTCCTAAATAGAAAATGTCCACCAGATTGATCGATTGATTGATTTTTTATCCAGAGATCATTCATGTTGACTTCAGTGACAACAGACAATATTTAGATTGACAAATTTAAATTTCAGACTAGGATGAGCTCTCACCGTTTATAATCGATACCAAGCAGTCTAGCATTCCTCATGTTATAGTTAAGTTTGCTTCTATGATCGAAATTGTTAGATAATATAATATTGAAAATTGTACTCAAACTAGAAAATCAAACCCATTATCGTCAAGAAGCTATTAAGAAACTACACTTTAAAGCCTCAAATTGTTCGACTTTTGAAAAGGAATTTCGCAGTTTTGTGCAAAAGAAATATCATCTATGGTATTGACTATTGAAATCCACATAATTGAACTGGTTTGAGAGAGAAAAGAGGATACAATATTGTATTTTTTCCCTCTGATGGAAGCCACGAGGAAGAGTAGCCTACTACTTCTCAAGAAATCTCGAAGATCGGATGGTGAAACATTGAATCATTGGAGAAGGAATACTTTTGATAATGGTAAAGTATAATTTTGTGATGGAAATTCTGCGTTGGAAAACTGTTATGCGATATAGCTGTAAAGTAGAAGCTTGGAGCAGTTATTTTACGCCAATTAAACCAATTAACTCTACCTTATCAAAATGTATTATTCTCACTCCTTCATCATGAAGGTTTGATATTTTACCCAAAAAACGTGATTTCCCTCCACTCAATCATATTCAGTTTTCAAATCACATTGTCGAAGAATATTCTTATCAATATTGATGAACGAAAGTTAATCAACGCACGAGTGTTGGCTATTTTGAAACTGTAATTCAAGAACAGGAATGATAATGAGCATGATGTATCCGTTGGATGCCTTATTAAAGGGCTCAGAATGAACCAATTACAGAATGGCAGAACGATAATAGTCGCATTAATTTGCCTCTCTCTACGTAGCGTCCTAAACTGCTGTTACGTCACTAGCCTGCCGCCTAACTAACTTCCAACTTTCCTCAGCAAGTAACGGATTTGTAATAATTGCTAATTTTACCCATGTGCACATTACAGGAATTCTATTACTCTCATTTGTAGCATTAGTCATGCCTAAGCATGCGAGTTATTAATTCATCCAACCGTGAGATGAGTTTGAATCTACATGTTCATCAACGAAATTATCCTGGAATTCACATTGATACTAGAGAATGAAAATTAATTTACAAGTGAGCAATAGAAAATCATGATTGATCTGTTGCAATAATTAAAGTTCTTTCAAAGACTCTACCTTTGAAAGCATTGAAATAAACAGTGGAAACTTTCACATTGATTGACAAACTACTTTATTGATCATGTTGGAAATAGCTCCCTTAAAAAAGTGGGTGATTATATTTCAAAGATTTACAATGTTCTACAATAGTTCAAATGGAATTTTCTCAGGGTAAAATAACTAAATTATGTCAGTTCATATTTTCTCTGAATTAATATTTAAAAAAGTGTTCAGAGCCAATGGAACTTGAGCCGATGATTTGGTAATGTGAATACCAACTCAGAAGTTCAAGATCAATCAAATAGATTATTATTATTATTATTCCCTCTGCATGTAATAATGTACATAAAAGACGCAACTGTTGCAGTCATTTGGCTACAATGCCACCTGGAAGAATGCCCCTTGAAGTCCAAAACTATAGCCCTTCTGGAAAAAGATATGTAGGGAGGCCAAGAAAGAGATGGGTACCGGAACAGGTTAATTAATAAATCTAATCCCTGTGATGATGATGATGATGATGATTATTATTATTATTATATTATTATTATATTATTATTATTATTATTATTTATTATTATTATTATTATTTTATTATTATTATTATTAATAGCTATTTGAGAACTATTACTGAGCTATTAACTTCCATAATAAGACCGATTTTCAAAAATGGATCCAGATCAGAAATTTCTAACTATCGGCCTATTTCAATACTTTCTTCACCTGAAAAGATAGTTGAAAAGTATATTTGTAATGAATTAGTTATGCATTTAAAAAATCACAATTTAATCCCTTCAGCTCAATTTGGATTCCAACGCGACAAATCAACTGGTCAGCTTTTATACCAATTATGTAACTATATAAATAATAAATTAAATAAGAATTACCATGTTTTAATATTTTAATATTATTTCTAGATTTCAAGAGAGCGTTTGACACTTTATCTTTTCATAAAATTGTACAGTCCATGAGTGAAATTGGTTTGTCAAGACGAGGTATTAACTGGTTAATAGATTATTTGAATAACCGAAAGGTTACTGTTAAAGTAGGAAAATCCTACAGTCGCCATGAATTTGTCACCTCTGGTGTGCCACAAGGTTCCAATCTTGGACCATTGCTTTATCTGGTGTCAGTAATCACAATGGTTGGTGTTTCAAAGGAAACTAAAATATTTCAGTATGCTGATGACACAGTTATGGTAGCCAGCCACACAAGTTTTGATGAAGCAAGAATATTGCTACAAAGAGACTTTGATAGAATGCAAAGATGGATCCATGATAATGGCTTGACTTTGAATTTTAAAAAAACCACTTGTATGCATATGAGACCGCCACGTCAAAGCTCAAAGTCTACTAATATTACTATGCATTCCTTAAATTGTCTACATGAGAATAACTTTGGAACTCCTTGTACTTGTAATGAAAAGGTCAAGCAAGTTACAATTCAAAAGTATCTTGGTATTTTCATTGATGATTGTTTAAAGTGGGGTCCTCACATTGATAGTGTATGCCAGCGTCTTCGCTCATGTCTATTTGGTTTATATAACTTACAGCGATCTGTCTCAAAGAAGACATTGATAGTTGTTTATAAAGCCCTAGCTGAATCCGTAGTAAGATACGGTGTCAATGTTTGGGGTAATGCAAGTGGCTATGAAATTGATAGAGTTAAGAGATTACAAAATTCCTTGCTGAAAATAGTTCATTCAAAACAAGAGAGTTACCCTAAGCCAAATTTGTTTAAAAAATATAGCATTCTTCCTGTAAACGAGCTTTTCAGATATGATATCTTATTAAATGATTATTTTTCTAATAACTATAAAATGTCAAGTAGAATTTTGCATGAGCGAAGACAAGGTGATGCTTATAAGAGGTTTATTGTGCTCGAATACAATAATTATCATGGTAAATGTGAACTTAGTTATGTTGTACCAACTATTTTCAATGAGTTGCCAGATGATTTGATTGGTCTGGATAGAATTTCAATTGTTAAGAATAAGATGAAACACTTTCTTTTAAATAATTTGAGTGAATTTGAATGATCTTCATAAATTCTTTCTTTTTTTATATATTTTTTCTTGTGTATTATGTTTGTGACAAGCAACAACTGAAATCCCATTGTTTTATTATTTTATTGCTACACAATACAATTAAATGAATTATTATCAATGTATCAATTAATTTTTTTTTCTACCCAAGATTGACAACTATTTCTCTTTGATATGATTTAAATTGAAAATTATTATTATTATTATTTATTATTATTATTATTATTATTATTATTATTATTATTATTATTATTATTATTATTATTATTATTATTATTATTGGAATTACTGTATCTGGAATAACGTAGAGATTATATCTAGAACCATTCTGTCAGTAATAATGTTATCTGCCATAGCAATTCAGGTTTTCAGATAATATCTTGGTATGTGTCCAACCGCCGACGAGAAGTATATGGTGATGGTGCCTCAGATAAACAAATCGAGCCCAACAAGTTATTTATCTTCATTATCCATTCTCAAATAGCTATTACTTGGACTTAAGTACAACCTTTCCAAATGGATCTCATCTTATTACCAACAATCACAATCTGAATTAATCGTTCTCAAAAATGTAGACTGATCCTAGAACTCCCAATAGAGAATCCCAAGAATAATTCACTCTCAACTAAAAACTCAACAATTTCAATAACAGTAGTCTGAATTAGTAATGGGATAATAACGATGATGAATATAGGGTGTTTTTATATAACAAATCACTCTATTCATGAATTGGATAGTTATGTACAGTTTAATCATCTTAAGCTGTTGTTGATATGAGATAGGAATAGGACAGTAATGTATAGCGATAGACTTCAGTATGCCATTTGAAATAGGAATTTGAGGGGTTATTTTACTAGAGTTGGAGTAAGATAATTTGGTTATTAAGTTTTCGATAAGAATTTTGTAGTGACAAAATAAACTCAGACCCGTTATGGATAATTCTGCGAAGGATTATTCGTGATCGAATGAGACTATATTACTAAGTTGTTGAGTATACTCTTATTCTTGAAAAAGTGAATATGATTTGATAAATTTTATTTGTTGAACAAAGCTATACTGAGAAAATTATTGTTGTCATTAGGAGAGTCATGAGCAACAGAGCATCAAACAACAGATAATTATCTGGTGAGACTTTGCCATAAATATGAAATGAAGCGAGCAAAAACTCAGAGCTGCAATGGAATATTGTCAATGCAAAGCATCTTAATAAGGGTGAATGAAACGTTATTAGGAGGGATGCCGATGTAGGAAGTCGAAGAGGGATGGGGTGGTAAGAGGCTGTAGGCGGTTGGTGTATGTGCGTGCGTGTGTGCATGTTGAGGGTGAGTGAGAGAGAGGAGGAGAAAGTGAGGAGGAGCGAGAATAAGTTGTTGCAATGGTTTTCCTGAGGGGCGATTCTGCCTGCGATACACGGTAAGCCTTTTCCCCCTTATCCCGATAAAGGATGGAGGATGAAGTAGGATGATGACTGTTGTGGGAGGATTGAAGAGGGAGGATTGTGCTGCCAAGATGATTGTCTGGGTCAGAATCTTCAATCACTATTTGCCCAATCCTTTAGTTCCTGATCAAACCTGTGGAAAGTATCAATTTAGCTGTGTCAGCAAATCTGGATGAACCGTTTTAATCAGTCGCTACAAACTTGGATTGTTTATGTTTTTGATTTAGTGGAGTTGTAAAGGCATGGAAATTAGAGGCAGAAAAATGAGTTTAAACATAAATAATTGAGCAATGCTTCTCCAATGTATTGCTCTCCTTGTCATATTATTGTTTTTAAAACATGTATAATTGATTGCGTCAAATATACAACACATAGATGCACAAATATACATAATAAAGTATACTCAAACTAATGAAACCTCAATTTATTAGGGCCAGACCATATTAAGCGATTTCTCAGGCGGCAACTAAATCAGTTAATCGGAGAGCTTCCTGCCCTGCAGACCCTACAAACAACGTCTCAAAACGCGTGAAAAACTATTTATAACTATTATAAGTATGGCCTGGCCCTTAGAATAAGAAGAAAAGTAATCATATAAACTGGAGAATGAGAATAACTGCACTGTTTCCGAGCTGAGTAATCAGTTTCACATGTTGAGCTCTTTAGCATGAATGCTCGCAGCTTTTGTGATTTTCTCAATACTTTTGGGTTTGCAACAATTATCTAATTCATTATCTTCAGTTTTTCAATCCATTATCTCAAAAAGTAAATTGTGTTGGAACTTCGCTTTTCACCTGGATTGAGAAATGTATATCCATGAAACTCTTATGTCCAGCTAATGATGAAGTATTGATTTTGAATCTATTTGTGAACACTTTTCTACTGAATACTGCTCAGTAATTTTTTTCCCTGAAACATTTTGGGTGTTCTTATATACAATGACTTCCTTCGTCAACAACAAGTGACAGAGATCATTTATTATTTCTTCCGTTTCTGATTCCAACAAAATTCTTTTGTTTGATCATATTAAAATGAGCACGGAACTGTTCAATCTTCCAGGCACAGGAAGGGCGTCCATACAGTTACCCCAGCTCCAATAAGATTCGATGAATAGTCTATTGAATAGAAGCACTAAATTATAATGGCTGACTTCCAATTACTCCCTACAAACAATAGGTCAGGAAGTTTTTTCTTTGTTTAATGAATTCATATTGAGAAGTCCACTTCTTTTTGGTTTTTTAATAAAAAATGCTGGCCGGCTTTATTAATTTTGCAGCCACCAATCGATTCTTCTTCGATCACCCAGCAGCTTTCTACAACTTTTTGACGCTGCAAACTTTAATGAAAAAAGTTCTTTTCCCTACGGTGCGGAAGTTTTGCAAAAGTTCTCTCCATTGTTCCGTCAGTTCGTTCATTACTTTTCAACTTTCCACGTATATAGTTCCGCTTGTGCTGCTCCAAGCGGTGAATGGGTAGAATACAAAGCGAAGTGACAATGTACGGTTCATTATCAGAAATGAACATGAAACAGAGCGAATGGTACCATATTGTTTCAAACGTATTGTATTGATTACTTACGTCACATGCATTCTTTAGCATGAAGTCTTTCTGCAAGTTTACTTTGTGTACCGTAATAAGAGCTTTTCAATAATACTATCAAATTTGACGAAAATATTGAATTCCAGTCACTTCTCCGATCATTAGAATTATATTCTAATGAAAAATTGATTATAGAGATCATAGGAAGCATATTTATTGTTCCTATGCAAAAGGAATTATCAAGATTTATCATAAATATTTTTTTCAATCCAGGGTATATTGATAATAACCTTAAAGTGTAACCGGGTTCAAATCCCGGCCTGGGCAAGATATTTATCTCATGCCACTCCCGTGCTTCGGATGAACACATTAAGCCGTCGGTCCCGGCTGCCTAAAAAGCAGTCGTTAGGTCATGTCAGAGGCCCTAAAATGATCAGTTGCTCTGACACCAGACCTGAGCCGGCCAGGTCACTCGATATTATTATTATTATACCTTAAAGTTTCAAATCAACAACCTCTTCTTCTAAAAGTACAGTAGGAAATTTGTAACTGCAAACTTCGTTATAGTTATTGTGCACGATGATGATTTTACCAATTGAATTATTCAATGTGGAATAATTGCACAGACATTATTTCTACCATGATTATTCTATCGATTGATTATGTTAATTATAGTCAAATCATCAATATGCTATGAAACTATATGTGAGAATATTTAAGATATAGTATCGAGTCAACTCTACGAATGCGTGATAAGAAAATTCGCTCATAATTCTTTTCTCACTTCAACAGAAAACAAATAAAGATAACGATCAAGGAAAATTTCGATGAATTTTATCTTTATCATCACTACTTGATTACTCACAATCATGTGACAAAAACCATAATTAAGCTTTAACCCATTACAAAAACCATATTATGTACTTTATCCAATAAAAATTTATCAATAAATTGTAATGAATTCATAAATAATCTGGAAACTAGTTCGAAAACATTCAGAACGAGTTTTCTTAATGCATAATTGGAACAAACGAGATGAATTATGACTGACTTTTGAAGATACAACACCACATCTGGCCAACCATTTATACAGAGTCAACAGTCGTTCACCGGCATTAATTAAAAGTACAGAAAGGAAGAAAAGACAAAAGACAAAATGAGGAGGAGGAAGATAATAGCAAGAGAGGGTTGGTGGGAGGGAGAGAGGAAAACACAAACATCGACTCAAAAAAGCAGGGAAGTCGAATTGGGGATGAAGAAACATGCGGGGTAGTTCTCGGCATCAGTAATCGTACGAACACCAGAATTGGATAATAAGGGGAGACGGACTCAAAATCCTTCAAAGCAACAGGTAGCTTTATATCATTCTTCTCCACACACATTGGCACGCTCACATACACCAGAACCTACATAATATGTGAGAATGTGGAGGTGCTTGAACCCTATCATCAGAGCCTAGGCACATTGAACTTTATCCCGTTCAACTTGATAATCAAAGATTTGAGTTGACTAAATAAGTTTAATAAGTTTACTGATATCGGTTGAATGACTTCACCAAGTTAAACGGTTATTTTTGAAAAATGTTTTCTTTTCGACATCGATGTTCTACAATATTTGTCATGTTCCCTCTTATGAAATGAAATTGAAAATTGATAGCGCACAAAAAAATAGATGACGATCAACAAAAACGACTGAACAGTCGTACTATACTCCTCATACCTCTCAAATATCATTCTTCTACCTGATTCGGCTAATTTAAGGCTGTGCAAAGGCTAAAAATAAACTTTTTACTCGTGATATTTTTCGATAAGTTTTTTGATTTGTATATCATCAAGCTATCAAAATGAAAAAGTTTTCTCGGGAAAACATTTTTCTCCGATCATTACTTTTTGAGATAATATGAGCGCCTAAAGTATAATTTTTTGTGACAGAGCATTTCAAATTCGGTAAGAGATAAATCCATGAGATTTAGAGGATTGATTCTTTGTGGCATTGTTGATCTAGTAAAACAAAAAATCTCCGCAAATATTAATTTTTGATAAAATTATTCAATTTACTAAAAATTACCAAAAATAGCTTAAAAAACGTTATTTTTGGTAAATCGTAGAACTTTATCAAAAAATTTATATTTTCAGAAAATTTTTGTTCTACTAGATCAACAATACTATGAAGAATCTATCCTCTGAATCTCAAGAATTTATCTCTTACCGAATTTGAAATATTCTGTCCCGGAAAAGTATCTCAAAAAGTAATAATCTGAAAAAAAGTTTTCTTGAGAAATTTTTTTCATTTTGATAGCTTGATGATATACAAATCGGAAAACTTTGAAAAATATCACCAGTAGAAAGTTTATTTTTAGCCTTTGCACAGCCCTAATAACGTGCATTTAAAAAAACTACAAACAAACTTTTAAGAGGCTGCAAAAAATAATATAATTAGTACGAAATGTTTTAGCCTACACCAAACATTTATCAATGTCCATCTGATTGCGAAATCGTAATGT